>NC_092709.1:203093418-203346820 GCF_047496885.1 Scyliorhinus torazame
AATGAGATCATTTTAATTATTACTGTTGAAAAGAAACAGTTTTTGTCCAAAGGCAAAGGAAATCTGAAAGTAGTGCATGTTTCAGGGTTCAAGCATTGATTTTCAGCAAAATTTGGTTCTGGTTTTTGGTGGTCAATATGTACGTCCATTATAATATTCCCAATATTCACAACTGTATTCAGGGCCGAAGGAAGCTCGGTGACACAGTGGTTAGCACGAGGGGAAGGGGGGGGGGGGGGGGGAGGAAAGAGAGAGAGAGTCAGTCGTGGGTCAGTACTTATAGTTACCCAGGAGTTAGAAGTGGTTTTAATTCTTCTAAATTCAGTCAGAAACATCCCAATTTTGTGATTTAAAATTATACTTTTGGACGGTTCAGATAGTAGGGCAATTGCCCAATGAATGGAAGTTTCAACTTCCTGGGGCAATTCTTACCTGGGGACTTCTCATATGTGTCTCTGTGTGTGGCGGGGGGGGGTTCCCAGCTTTGGGGTGCCAGTTACAACTCTTGGAAGTTCAGGCTAATGGGCCATTAGCTTCTACCCTCACAATTCAATTAAAAGAAAATGTCCATCAATAACCAGAATTGTAATTCAGCTATTTCAAATACAGGAAGTTAAGCGAATTTATAACAAGAATCACATGTAGGATTCTTAATACAAGTTTATAATACAAATGATAATATAAGAAGTAGGACTTGGTTATTTTAAAATTCATACTGAATATGAAGTATTTTTACCTTGTTAGGTACCTTAGATTACCTTAAAATCCTTTGACTCTTAACCTAGAGACCCTTATTATACCATTTCTACTAAAACTAGATTCAAATTTTATAATCCCACCCCATCATATTATTTTCTTTCAAGTACCCTGAGTGTACTCAAATTCACAGAATAATGTACAGCAGCATCAACTTATTCACTTTTAAATAAAGAATAAAAGCAACAGCAAACATAAATGATCTGCATTGAAAACAGATTCTGGAGACTAAGATTGGCACCTTTGGAAGAATTCTGCTTGCGACCACAAAATAAAATGAATCAAATTTCTCATTTTATTCATCTGTGGGGAAACATAATACAAGAAAATAACAACTTTTAGGAACACTTAAAAAATGTCAAATCCCAACAAGATCAACTATTACTCTGTACATTCCCCCGAGGCTCTTCAATCCTCCTCTTTCCAGGAAAGCAACAAGATATATTTTCATTACATTTATTTGCTTCAAAGTTTTTCCCTGACAACCTAACCCTTGGTTTACTACTTTGTCACCTTTTCTTGTACTTCAAATTTTCTGTAATACAATAAAATGGCCAACCACACAAGACTCTACAAATATGTTATCAGCTTGGCTCAGTGCCTTAGAACCAGAATATCATAGGTTCTGCTCCCATTTCAGGGCTTAAGCACACAACCTCGGCTGACGTTTTAATACTGGCAAAGAGTGCTGCATTGTCTGACATGTTGTCTTTCACTCTAGACATCAAACTGAGAAAAGGTTTGCTTGTTCAAATCAAAAAAACATGGAAGGATTTAAAAGAATGAACTTCTACCAGTGCCCTAACTCTTCATCCCTCAGCCAGCATTATCATGCTCCATGCAAATTGACTGCAGTATTACTCCATAAAAACATTGTTTATGTTTCAAAAATAACTAGATGGGAATACATTTTGTAATGTTCTGAGAATGTGAAAAGGACTACATAAATGCAAAGTCAAAATAGCGCGAATTCTGGAAACCTAAATTAAAAATATAAAATGCTGCAAATACTCAGCAGGTCAGGCAGCATCCGTGGATACGTTTCAGGTCAGTGTTAACTCGGTTTCTTTTTCCACAGATGCTGGTTGACCAGCTGAGCTTTTTCAACAAATGAATGCAATTTCTTTATTTCTACTGTGGCGGAATGGTGGCACAGTGGTTAGCACTACTGCCTCACAGCACCAGGGACCCGGTTCAATTCCGGCCTCGGGTGACTGTCTGTGTGGAGTTTGCTCCGGATGCTCAGGTTTCCTCCCACAGTCCAAAGGTGTGCAGGTTAGGTGGATTGGCCACGCTAAATTGCCCGTAGTGTTCAAAGGTGTGCAGTTTAGGTGGGGTTATGGGTTTACAGGGATAGGGTGGGACAGTGAGCTTGGGCGGGTGCTCTTTCAGAGGGTCGATGCAGACACCTTGGGCTGAAAGGCCTCCTTCTGTAAGAAATCTATGGTACCGTGTACATGATGCTTAAATGCAACAAAACCGTCTACATTAATCTTATTCAGAATGGTTATCTCTGTTAAGATGTTGCTATTCAGATTAAACTTGTATTAAGAATCCTACATGTAATTAATCACCAATGTGTTCACTGATATCACCCTACCAGATGGTTAGCAAATATTAATCAATCGCCTACAGTAATTTCAGAGAGGACGCGTGTAACATTAAAACAAATTATCTTGACGTTCCAAAAGAAAACATGGATAATATACTCCAAAGCAGAGGCGATAGGATGCTACTACTGCACCAACATGGAGGCCAAAAATTAACCAAATAAACTGGAAAGCCCAAAATTCGGATAGAAACTTGGCTTTAAAAAAAATGTATCATACAATAGCAACAGCACAGCAATGTGTTACAGACGTCTGGTCAACTCTTAAAGCTGAGAGACTGGACCAGAACCATAACTTTTTAAAGTTCTTAAGGCAGTGCGGAAAGATCAATCCGTTCCAGGAGTGATAATATAAGAAATAGGACTTGGTTATTTAAAAATTCATACTTTATTAAAACAAAATAAAAAATATTTAAACTTTTAAACTTCAGCCCTAACAATAACAGATGACATGTAGTTTCCTAACCTGAATACACTAGTTCCCATTAAACAACCAGCACTTTAAATGAACATGCAGCTCCCATTCCACCTACATAGGTGGGCAAAGGAGATACTTGCATTTATGTCGCAATTTTTCTTCTGTTAGGGAAATTCTTTCAGAAACCCTTTTCCAAAGCCTGTCTCAGTGGCAACTTTCATGACCTCTCCAGGTTTCTTTTCAAAGCTTTCTCTCTGTACCTATTCAAAACCAGACTCTTTCTCTCCAAGCTCCAACCACCCCTTCAAACAAAGGTTCTCTCCTGGGGTTTCCAGACTTGAACCCATCATCATTATAGAACAAATAACAACACAGCACAGGAACAGGCCCATCGGCCTCCAAACCTGCGCCAATCATGAGTCCTATCTAGGCCAAACGCCTGTATCCTTCTATACCCCATCTGTTCATGTGTCTATCTAGATAAGTCTTTAAGGTCTCTAACATATCTGCTTCAATGAGCTCACTTGGCAGTGTATTCCAGGTCACCACCACTCTCTCTGTAAAAACCTTCACCCGCACATCTCCACTGAACCTATCCCCCCTTGCCTTGAACTTGTGCTCCCTTGTAATTTTCAATTCCACCCTGGGAAAAAGCCTCCAACTGTTCACCATATCTATACCCCTAATAATTTTATAAACTTCTAACAGGTCGTCCCTCAGTCTCCGACTCTCTAGGAAGAACAATTCCAGTTTATCCAATTTCTCCTCATAGCTAATACCCTCCATACCAGGCAACATCCTGGTAAACCTTTTCTGTACTCTCTCCAAAGCCTCCACGCCCTTCTGGTAGTGCAGTGACCAGAATTGGACGCAGTATTCCAAATGTGGCCTAATCAACGTTATACATAACTGCAACATAATTTTCGAGCTTTTATACTTGATACCCCATCCTATGAAGGCAAGCATGCCATATGCTTTCTTTACCACTATTTCCCCCTGTGCTGCCACTTTTAAGAATCTGTGGACCTGCATGCCCAGATCTCTGTGTCTCTAAGCTCTTGATGGTTCTGCCATTTATTTTATAGCTCCCACCTGAATTGAATCTATCAAAATGCATCATCTCGCATTTGTCTGGGTTAAATTCCATCTGCCATTTCTCTGCCCAATTTTGCAACCTATCTATATTCTGTCATATTCTCTGACAATCTTCATCACTATCCGCAACACCTGCAATCTTAGTATCATCCGCAAACTTGCTAATTACACCCGCTACGTTTTCTTCCAAGTCATTTATAAGGCAAGCTCTTCATTCTAGGGAGCATTCTTGTGAACCTCCTCTGGATCCTTTCCAAGTCCAGCATATCCTTCCTTAGTATACAGGGTCCAAAACTGCTCACAATACTCCAAATGGGATCTGACCAGAGCCTTACACAGCCTCATGATGTACATCCCTTCTTTTGACATGAATGCTAACATTGCATTTGCCTTCCTAACTGCTGACTGAACCTGCACATTAACCTTAAGCAAATTTTGAAGAAGGACTCCTAAGTCCCTTTGTGCTTCTGGTTTCCTAAGCAATTCCCCATTTAGAAAATAATCTATGCCTCCATTCATCCTTCCAAATTGCATAACCTCACACTTTTCGATATTATATTCCACCTGCCACTTCTTTGCCCACTCGCCTAGCTTGTCAAGTCCTTCTGCAGCCCCCTTGCTTCCTCAATACTACCTGTCCCTCTTCAGATCTTTGTATCATCTGCAAACTTAGCAACAGTGCCTTCAGTTTCTTCTTCCAGATCATTAATGTATATTGTGAAAAGTTGTGGTCCCAGCACCGACCCCTGAGGCACACCACTAGTCACCGGTTGCCATCCTGAAAAATACAACATTATCCCCACTCTCTGCCTTCTGCCAGTCAGCCAATCCTCTATCCATGCCAAGATCTTACCCTTAACACATGGGCTCTTACCTAATTTAAAGCTTCTGATACGGCACCTTGTCAAATGCCTTCTGGATGCCTTAAATAGATCACGTCCACTGGTTCTCCTTTGTCTAACTTCCTTGTTACCTCCTCAATGAACTCGAACAGATTTGTCAGACATGACCTCACCTTGACGAAGCCGCTCTGACTCAGTCCTATTTTATCATGCACTTCCAAATACTCCATAATCACATCTTTAATAATGGACTCTAAAATCTTACCAATGACCGAAGTCAGGCTAACCGGCCTATAATTTCCCATCTTCTGCCTTCCTCCCTTCTTAAACAGCGGTGTTACATTAGCAATTTTCCAGTTCTCTGGGACCCTCCCTTCCTCCAGTGGCAGATGATAAGTGGCAAGTAACATTCGTGTCACAGTGCCAGGAAATGACCAGCTCCAACAAGAGATAATCTAACCATCATCCCCTGACATTCAATGGAATTACCATCACTGAATCCCCCGCCATCATCATCCTGGGGGTTTCCATTGACCAGAAACTGAACTGGACTGGCCATGGAAATACCATGGCTACAAGGGCAGGTCAAAGGTTAGGAATCCTACAGCGAGTAACTCACCTCCAGACACCCCCAAAGCCTGTCCACCATTGACGAGGCACAAGTCAGGAAGGCGGAAAGTGGAGTTGAGGATTATCAGATCAGATCAGACATGATCTCATTGAATGGCGCAGCAGACTCAATATGGTTTTACGTGATAGAATACTCTGCACTTGCTTAGACGAGTGCAGCTCCAACAGAACACAAGATGCTTAACACCATCCAGGACAAACCAGCCCACTTGATTGGCAGGCAATCGACAAACATTCACTCCCTCCACCACCGATGCACAGTGGCAGCAGTATGTACCGTCTACAAGGTGCAATATAGAATCATAGAATTTACAGTGCAGAAAGAGGCCATTTGGCCCATCGAGTCTGCAACGGCCCTTACAAAGAGCACCCTATTGAAGCCCATGTATCTACTCTATCCCCGTAACCCAGTAACCCCCACTTAACATTTTTGGACACTAAGGGCAATTTAGCATGGCCACTCCACCTAACCCGCACATCTTTGGACTGTGGGAGGAAACAGGAGCACCCGGGGGAAACCCATGCAGACACAGGGAGAACGTGCAGACTCCGCACAGACAGTGACCCAGCCGGGAATCGAACCTGACACCCTGGAACTGTGAAGCAATTGTGCTAACCACTATGCTACCGTTTCAGGACTCTTACTAAGCCTCTTCAGACAGCACCTTCTATATCTATGATGACTACCATCTAGGACACCCACCGTCCTGACTTGAAAATATATCACTTTTTCTTCACTGTTGCTGGGTCAAAATCCTGGAACTCTCTGCCTAACAGCACTGTGGGTGTACCTACACCACACAGACAGCAGCAAATCAGGAAGTCAGCCCAGCACCACCTTCCAAGGGAAATTAAGGATGGGCAATAAATGCTGGTCTAGGCAGCGACACCCACATCCGATGAATATTTTTATTTTAAGGGGGAAAACAACCCAATTAGTTCCCCACTTTTCATTTGTAGACCCTTTTTTTTACACTGACTTTACAAATCAGGGGAAAGCATACTCAGTATTAGTAAACAGATGAAAGGGTTCATATTATCCAATGCTATCATTTGAAACTAATGAAAGATGAAAAAGAGGGTGAGAAACATATTCTTTCAAATTAACAGGATATGCAGTTAGGTTCCTGTGTAAAATATAAAAATAAAATTGCTCATTACTTCGAGATTACCAAAGTGGGAGTATTGGGTGCAAAAGTTCAGTTGAGCAATTTTGCATATTTGAAACTCACGCAGGATTGGGAGAGAGATGTATATCATACAAAGGAGAATGGTCAAAAAATGATCAGTGATTTACTGCCATGCATGACGGAAACTGAATTGTGTCCACAATACAGTGGGGGTTTGCTTTTTTGGCCTCACTACGGTTTATCTTCAGTTCCTAAAAATGTCATGAGATTAGGCTGTTCAACAAATTTAGTTGCAACTTAAAAAGCAAAATGCATCAATATCATGCCATTTTTCCTAGACATCCTTTTATCTCAAGTAGTTTGAAAAGGTCTGAAATCTAGCACAAAAGAGGTTTTGATGGAAATACTTGGGAGTCAACAAAATGTTCCATTTATGTGAATAATTATGAAGGGAATATAAAACACTGCCTAAATTACAGGGAATTTGCAAGTGTCTGAACAAATGCTCCCTCGGCGTCATCAACATGTTGACTATTAATATGCTGAGCCTGAGAAAGGATTATAAATCTAGTATTTCCCAACATCAGTTTCTAAAATCAAATCCTGTGCTATAAAAAGGCTGCATGGGTTTGAGTTCCAACATGTTGCCAACCCCACAGTAATTTCTATTATGAAGCCTGCCCTTCTGGAATCCAAGCTTGTGTCCTTGAGATAGTCATGTAGAATTTGTTACTTCGAAAGGTATCCTGGGATGGTGGGAATCCGAGCTGGACAATAGTAAATGCGCCGTTAACAAGTAAACAACAATTGATTTAAATGTTCCTGTTTTAACATGCCATTACTAATTCACAATTCATCAGCTGTGCTGTTCAGAACTGTGAGAAAGGGGTTTTTCTCCTACACTACAGGTGAAGAGAAAATGTAGCTTTCTCAGAGTCCTACTTCCTGTTGGCTACAGAAGTCCCAGAATGGTCTCATTTGTCGAACATCAGGGGATTCAATAAAAAAATAATAAAAGCACATCAGTTCCAGGTTGTTCAAATGCACTATAAAACTTCATTTTGCTAAGTTGGCGCCAAGTGAGGAAACAAGCTGTTTAGTACGACACAGTGCTTTTTTAAAAAGCATTAGTTCTGCTCATAAAAAACTAGCTGTTTTGCGCAGCAAAGGAGAGCGTGTTATCTTTTCACTAGCTATATAACTAGCTGGTGAAGCTAAGTCTGCCAGTAACTTGCAGGAGACTTGAAATATACTAGCCATATGCTGGCCAAAATATATGATGAACTACAGCTTTTCAAGCTAAATCCCCAGTGGAGTATTACTAATAATAGTTTCGTTTTTTTTGTTTAAACCTATGTAAGAGAAATATTACCAATAAAATTGATTAAAAACGCAAGTTGCTCATCAGCTGCAGTTAAAAAGAGGTGGTTTCACATCCAAAACAGTTATTAAACAACCATCATCATTGAATTGTGGGGAACTTGCTGTTGCGATGCAGTTATTATTGCAGATCAACATGACAATGTAAATGTTTAAGAAGGAATTGTAACGTAAAGAGCGATCTGTGTGTAATGTTATCAAAATTGAATGGAAGAAAGTCAAGGGAATGTGTAACTCTGATGGAAATGTACAGTCAAGACAATTCGAAATGTTCTGTAATGTTTATGATAGATTTTATGAATAAAGTATATTTTTTGAAGAAAAAAAAATTATTGCAGATCTTTTCCTTATTTTGTGTTCTCATGATGCAAGCAATACTGGAGAATCTGCATTTATTTCTGCCTATAAGTGACCGTGTTTCTATTCAAACAACTTGTTTGGCTATTTCAGGGGTGTTGAGGATCAACTACATAATGTGAAACAAGAGTCACATAGAGTTCAGACCTAGTAGGGGAGAAAGATTCCCTTCCTCAAAAGGACAGTAAATCAATTGGGCTGATATGACTGGCATCTTTCATGGTCATATTTTTGGTGCCAGATCACAAATCATCACATTTATAGAATTGCAAAGTTCTGAATTTCTGGTACCATAACCACTATGCTGTCATAGCCAAAATGCATGGGGTTTTGGCCTCTGTTTGCCCTATTATTTCTGATTGGGATCTGCCTGATTAGAATTTCAATCCAATCCCATCCAATGACAACTTTTCAGACCACCAAAAGATATCAATTTGCTGGAAGCTGTTTATGCAAAATAACACTATTCTTTCTTTGAAGTGACAGTAAGATTGTGGAGGAAATTCAGAAAGCTTCAATTGACAAATGTCACAACAAGGGTCAAAGGATGACATCCACAGTAGGAAAATAGGAGTAATCACTACCATACTCATTTTTCTTGATCTGTCGTGTGATGTTTTTAATAAATAGACTTTTTCAAATATTGAAGAGTCAAATATGAGTTGGGTTTGGCTGGGTGTTTGTCCCCGGCTCTGTCGGTGAGTTCCCCACCGCTAACGAACCACACTTAATCACTTAGTCACTTTTTGGGGCTTTGGGGAGTTTCTCTCTGGGCTAGCCCACACTTGAGAATTATTTGCATCACTAGAGAGCTGAACTTGCTGGCCAGACTAGCTCCTCAGAGATCGGGGCACCCTCTTAAAGGGTAACTCAATCTTTAAGTGAGCCCGAGGGGCCCCTACACCCTCCAACTACAGGCAATGTCACATCCCACCCCCAGGTGAGGACCCCCCACTATGGGGTCGCTGAGGTCCCCCCAGCCAGGAGCTGGTTAGATCCAGCATCAGCGTGTTTAATTGTGGGTTAGATCTTGCGAGGCATACCAGCTGTCATGAAGCCCGGGGGATCCATCTATGGGCCACGTCGCACACCCGTTCGGCTGGGACACGGCCATTAGATCAAGCCCATTATCAGCAAAGTTTTGAGAAACTTTCACAAATGTTTCTGCTTTCTCCATAAACATTGCAAACCAAAAACATGAATCTGCATTTTTGAAATTTCCTAAGAAAATGAAATGAAATGAAATTCGCTTATTGTCACAAGTAGGCTTCAAATGAAGTTACTGTGAAAAGCCCCTAGTCGCCACATTCCGGCGCCTGTTCGGGGAGGCTGGTATGGGATATACTTCTCCCAAAAGTCCTATACTTGTGTAGCCCCTTTCAAGGCCTTAACCATAGTGCTTCGCAGCAAAGTCTTGCAAATAGTAATGTGATAATGATCAGAATTTGTTTTACTGATGATGGTTGAGAGACAAACATTGGCCAGGACCCTGGAGAGAACTCCCTGCTGTTTAGCTAGTGCCAGGAGACCTTTTGCATCCATCTGAAGAGACCTACAGGGCCTCAGTTTAACATCTTATCCAAAGGACGGCACCTCCATTAATGTAGCACTTCCTCAGTCGTGCACTGGAGTTGGGATTTCCAGTTGCGGCATGTAGGTGGAGGTCGTATGTTTGGTGGTTCCTGCCAGAGTAGTCTGTTTTAGGCCCTTTACACCCAGTTTAGGGGGGGGGGAAATTCCTTTATGAGAAGTTGTGGGAAGGTCTGGGGCATTTATAGAGTGTCACAAACCAGAAAAAAGAATCCAGGGAAAAGGTGAGCGAGTGAAAGTCTGCCGCCGAGCGCGGTGAGGGGTGCAGTGGGAGGAAAGATGACAGGAGAGAGCCCGTCAAGTGGAGCCACGCCCATCATGGTGGAGTATATGGCTGAAGTGATGGCTGGAGAATCTGAGCAGTAATTTTCAAAGCACTGTGAAAGGCATTGATGGAGATGATGACCTCACTTAAGGAGTGGGTGGGTGAGATGCTTGCCTGATAAGAGAGGAGTTGGTGAGGACTTTGGTGGTGCGGGAGCAGAGGGAGAAAATGAAGAGGGTGGAGGAGGCATCGACACGGCACAGCGACCAGTTCACCTCGATGGGTGAGGATCTGTGGAGGGTGGCAGAAATCAACAGAGGGCTGAGGCCAAGGTAGGACCTAGAGAACAGGTCACAAAGACAAAATCTGAGGTTCGTGGGTGTGCCTGAGGGGATGGAGAGCCAGAGACCTACAGAAGACTTCGCCGAGATGCTAATGAAGTTGATGGGGAAGGATCCCTCCCAGTATGAATTGGACCACCAGTCGCTCCGGCCGAAACTGAGAACGAATGAACCCCGAGAGCTGCGATCGTCTATTTTCACAATTTTCAAGTGAAAGAGAAGGTGCTAAGGGGCGAAGCAGAAGAAGGAGATAGAGTGGGATAGCAACGGTATACTTATATACCAGGTCTTGACGACGGAGCTGGCAAGGAGATGGGCTTCCTTCGGTCAAGCCGAGGAGGCATTGTACAAATGCAACATGCGGTTTGGTGTGGTCTACCCTGCGAAGCTAAAGGCCATGGACAATGGCAGGGACTATTACTTCGAGGCGGAGGAATTTGGAAGGCAGAAGGCCTGGGAGTGGACTGAACTCGGACTTTTGACAGTATTTGACTAAGTTTTTCTTTGTTTCTCTTTTGTTGTTCTTTCCTTTTATGGGTGTTATGGTTAATTTTTTGTGTAATCGGGATTTGGGCCGGAATGGTGTGGGATCTTTGGTTGTTGAGGTTTGTTAGGCCATGAGGGTGGGGCGTTTGGAAGGGGTGGGTATGGGGGGGCATTGGAGATGGTGTGTTTTTTCAATGTGGGGGAGGGTGCTCTGGCAGGGGTTGCCGCACTAGCAAACTGGCTAGTTGGCTCGTGAACCAAGGTGGGGCGGGGGCGGGGCTGTGGTAATTGGAACCTGTATGGGCAGGTTTCAATAAAAATAAAATAAAGCTTTATTGTCACAAGTAGGCTTACATTAACACTGCAATGAAGTTACTGTTGCCACATTCCGGCGCTTGTTCGGGATTCTCAGCTGGTCTGGGAATTGAACCCGCGCTGCTGGCCTTGTTCTGCATCACAAACCAGCTGCCTAGCCCACTGACCTAAACCAGCCTGGGAATCGTGGGGGGATGGGGATGATACTGGGTGAGGTGTTTGCAAAAGGAAGTGACAGAAGGGTTGCTGGGGTGTGGGTGTGTGTGTGTGTGATGGTGACTAGGGCCAGGGCTGGGTCTCGCCCGCTAGGTAGCATGTAAGGATGGTCAACATGGAAAGGAAGGGCGGGGTGGGGGGAATGAGAGGCCCCCGGTCAGAGTGGTGATGTGGAACGTACGAGTGTTGGGGGGACCAATGAAGAGAGTGCGGGTCTTCTCACATTTAAATGACCTGAAAGCGGACGCGGTGATGTTGCAGGAGACCCATCTGGGGGGGGGGGGGGGGGGGGGGGGGGGGGGGGGGGGGGGGGGGGGGGGGGGGGGGGCGCTAAGGTGTTAGCCGGGTTCATGAAGGAGATGGGAGGGGTGCACCCATGGAGGTTTTTGCACCACGGGATAGGGAATGTTCATTCTTTTCACCAGTACATAAGGTGTACTCAAGGATTGACTTGTTGACTTGTTTGTGGTGGGGAAGGCGTCGCTAGCTGGGGTGAAGGCGGCAGAGTATTTGCCAATCATGATAACCAAGCTCCATACTGGGTGGATGTGGTCTTGGAGAAGGGTCCAGCCCAGAGGCCGGCGTGGAGGCTAAAGGTGGGTTGTTAGCAGACCTGAATTTTTGCATTAAGATGGGGAAGATGAGTGAGGAGTACGTTGAGTTTGACCGGAATAGGGAGTAGTGAGGGGTGAGGTCATCTCAGTCAAGGCGAAGGTGGATAGGGAGACATGGGAGAAGAGTCAGTGGTTGATAGAGGAGGTTGGAGATTGATGGAAGGTATGTGGAAGATCCGGAGCCGGGGCCTTTGGTGAGGAAGGAGGAGTTGATCTCCTGTCCACATGGAGGGTGGTTCGGGAGTTGAGGCGAAGACGGAGGGTTGTGTATGAGTATAGTGAGGCGGCCAGTCGATTACTGGCAGGTCAGCTCCATCAGCAGGCAGCAGCGAAGGAGATCGTGTGGATTAGGGATGGAACAGGCGGGTTGGTGGTGGTGCCCGAGCAGGTGAACGAGGTATTTGAGGAATTTTATAGGGGCTTGCATAAGTCGGAGCCACTGGAGGATGAGTCGAAGATGAGGACATTTCTGGAGCGACTGGAGTGTTCGGAGGTGGGAGAGGAGAGGAGCCATTGCTGGTGGAGGAAGTGCAAGCAGCAACAGGGAAGATGCAGTTGGGCAAGACACCAGACTAGATGGGTTCCCGGCAGAGTTTTATAAGAAGTTCAAGGGTACGTTGGCGCCGTGGATGGTAGAAATGTTTGAGGAAACAATGGTAAAGGGAGGTTTGCCGGAGACCAAGGGGGAAGGCAGGCATTTCATTGTTACTTAAAAAGGAGAAGGATCCGGTGGAGTGTGGGTCATACACAGGCCTCTACTGAACGGAGATGCTAAGATACTGGCGAATGCGTTGCCGGTGAGGCTGGAGGAGTGCGTTCCTAAGGTGGTGGAGGAGGATCAGACTGGGTTCATCAAGGGCAAGCAGCTCCCATCGAATTTGCGGAGGCTGCTGACTGTGGTGCTTTCTCCGGCAGAGGGAAGGGAAGTGATGGTGGCGTTAGATGCGGAGATAGCGTTTGACATAGTGCAGAGGAGTTATTGTTTGCGGTGCTGGATAAGTTTGGGATTCAGCCTACATTTGTGGCATGGATGAAATTGTTATACAAGGACCGATAGCATGTATTCGGACAAATTCAGTGTACTTCCCACTATTTCAGGAAACGAGGCAGGGATGCCCCATGTCTCCCCTTCTGTTTGTGTTGCCGATTGTGCCCTTGGCTATTGCGCTGAAGGATTCGGACTTATGGAAGGGGATCGTGAGGGGGGAGTGGTGCATAGGGTGTCTTTATACACGGATGATCTGCTGCTGCACATTTTGGACCTGGGCTCATTGATAAGGGACATAATGGGGCTGCTGAGGAAATTTGGGACGTTTTAGTGTATAAATTAAATTTAGGGAAAAGTGAATATTTTGTGGTGCCTTCTCCAGGTGCAGGGGCGGGAGTGAAAGGGTTGCCATTTTAGGCAGCGACAAATCACTTTAGGTATTTGGGAGTGCAGGTTGCACGGGACTGGGCACAACTTCGTAAGCTAAATTTCAGGAGCCTGGTGGGGAGGGTGAAGTAGGACTTGGTGAGATGCGACACTCTCCCTTTGTCGTTAGTAGGCCAGGTGCAGGCAGTAAAAATGAATACTTTGCCACAGTTTCTTTTTCTTTTCCACTCTCTGACAGTTTTTTTCCCAAAGTCATTCTTTCGGGGGGTGGACAGGCTGGTCTCATTGTTTGTGTGGGCAGGGAATGTAGCTAGGAAAGTGAAGGCGGTGCTCCAAAGGGAGCAGCAGTGGGGGAGCTTGGCCCTTCTGAACTTGTTGCACTATTACCGGGCGGCAAATGCAGAGAAGGTGTGGGGCTGGAGTAAGGAGACGGAGGCTTTATGGGTGGGGATGGAGGCGGGTTTTTGTAAAGGTTCGGGGTTGCGGGTGCTGGCAATGGCACCGCTACCGTTCGCCCCAGGGAAGTATTCGGGTAATCCTGTAGTGGTGGCCACGCTGAAGATTTGGGGGCAATTTCAACAGCACTTCAAGTTGAGGGCAGGTTCGATGGTGATGCCAATAAGAGGGAATCATGGGTTCAAGCCAGGGAGGATTGAGGCAATATTCCGGGGATGGGAGGAGAAGGGGTAAAAGAAATGAAGGATCGGTTTCTGGAGGGGAGATTCGCAAGTTTGGAGGAGTTGGGAATGAAGTGTGAGCTCCAGCGGGAGGAGGCTTCAGGTATATGCAGCAAGGAAGATCTTCCCAAACTTTCCGATGGCACCATCCTCGTGGTGAAGGCGATGCTGTTGTTGGGGGAGGCTGAAGAATGGGGTAATCTCAGCGATCGACAGCTGCATTATGGAGGAGGTCAAGGAGACCATGGAAGGGATTAAGGCCAAGTGGGAGGAAGAACTGGGGATGGGGCTGGAAGAAGGATGATGGTGTGAAGTGCTGCAAAGGGTCAATGCCTCGACCTCGTGTGCGAGGCTAGGATTGATTCAGTAAGAAGAGGCGCACTTAATGAAGACAAGGATGAGTCGGCTGTTTTGAGGGGACGGAGGATAGTTGCGAGCAGTGTGGGAGGGACCCAGCCAATCATGTCCATACATTCTGGTCTTGCCCGAAGTTGGAAAAATATTGGGGGTCGTTTTTCAGCACCATGCCCAAGGTTCTGCATGTGGATCTGGAGCCAGGTCACCTGAAGGCCATATTCAGGGTATCAGACCTGCCAGAGCTGCAGACGGGAGCGAGGGCAGATGTTTTAGCCTTCGCCTCATCTATTGCTCGCAGGCACGTCCTGTTGAGGTGGAGGTTAACTTCTACCCCCTGTGCCTCGGCGTGGCTGGGGGATCTAATGGAGTCCTGTATTTGGAGAAGGTGAAATTTGCTCTGAGAGGGGAAGGTGAGGTGTTCCACCAGAGATGGGGTTTGTTTGTCTTACATTTTGGGGATCTGGTTGTCGTCAAGGGGTGGGAGGGAGTTTCTGTCTTGTTGTAAAAATGTTAAGATATTGAAAATTTGAATGAAAATATTTCTCAAAAAAAAATGTGGTGCACTGGAGTGCCAGCCTAGGTTTCATGCAAGCTTCTTGGATAGAGCTTGAACCAGAAACTTTCTGACTTGGCTGCAAACTGAACCATGGATGGCACCTATTCCCAGGACACCTGAACCTATGCTGAATTTCCATTTCTGCCAATATTTTGATTTTTTTTAATGAAATTTTTTCCCTCCTCATAATATGAAAGGAGTCTGCTAATGGACTTTGAACACAATGAATAAAATACTTATTAAGTAAAACAAAATGAACTACAACAGACTACAAATGAACTACATCTAGGAGTGCACATCTCCAATTCCGGATAACCCATCAAGCAATCATCACTCCTCCTAGGGCGGGCTCAGGTGCTCTGTCAACAGGTCATCAACCAGACCATTGGGCACGGAGACCCTGCCTCCTGAGACTCCATTGGCTGAAGGCAAGGGCATGTGGAAAAGGAGGTGGGCAGCGACAGGAGGATTAAAAATAGGCATTCCGGACACCTAGGAAGCGAAGACTCGAAGCGGAGACTCGAGATGGGGGACGACCGAGAGCAGACCTGATCAGGAAGGAAGCAAGCAACAGCCAGCGAGAATCACCTTCACAAAGAAGAACCAGAGGGACTCAGGGATTGGATCTACAGCATGCCAAACCACCTTTGCGGGTAGTATAGTTAAATCTTGGGTGCTTCTTGTATATATAGTGGGTAATTTACGGGTTAACTATATTTCTGGGCAGCACGGTAGCACAATGGCTAGCACTGTGGCTTCACAGCACCAGGGTCCCAGGTTCGATTCCCCGCTGGGTCACTGTCTGTGCGAAGACTGCACGTTCTCCCAGTGTCTGCGTGGATTTCCTCCGGGTGCTCCGGTTTCGTCCCACAGTCCAAAGACATGCAGGTTAGGTGGATTGGCCATGATAAATTGCTCTTTTGTTGGGTTACGGGGATAGGGTGGAAGTGAGGGCTTAAAGTGGGTCGGTGCAGACTCGATGCGCTGAATGGCCTCCTCCTGCACTGTACGTTCTATGTTCTCAATAAAGTGTGTTGCATTATATTTGTGTCCATACTTCGTTCTCCTCATAAATAAAGACACCTGGGTAAACTTTGATTAAGGAGCTGGTTGAAGTATCTGAATTGGACAGATACAAGTACATCTGAATCAATTGGGGAACTGTGGCCAGGCACACCACAAGTAAACAACAAATGTGACCAGACCAGATTCTGTGTTGCTCTTTTTTGTAAATATTTTTTATTAGGTTTAATAATTTTTTTTACAAATACATTTCATTGCAAAACAGGTACAGTATAGAACAGTAATTATTACAAATAGAAGAACAAAAAGAACATTTTCCTAATACTACAAACAAAACAAAGAAAAAACAAATAATTTAAACTCTATCCCGAACAGTCCAAACAGCTGACCGTGTTTCGATCTTTGAAGAAGGAGATGAACTTTTGCCATCTCAGGTAGCATCTCTCAACAGAACCCTGTATGCTTCACCCGATGCCGGTGTTTATGTAGTTACATTGTGTATCTTGTGTTGCCCTATTATGCATTTTCTTTTCTTTTCTCTTCATGCACTTAATGATCTGTTGAGCTGCTCGCAGAAAAATACTTTACACTGTACCTCGGTACACGTGACAATAAACAAGACCCAAATCCAAATCCAGAACCCCTGAAGGTAACTTTAATTTTCTCCAATTGCAAAAAGGACATCCAGTCCCCTAACCAGTCAAAGGCACTAGACGGAGCGGGAGACCTCCAACCCCACATTATCCGCCTTCGTGCAATCAATGAGGCAAAGGTGATAACCTCTGCCTCTACCCCAAGGAGTCTCAGAAACCCCACAAATGGCCACCAGCGTCAAGGCTGCAAATATAATTGGAGAATATTAGACACAGTGCTAAAAAAGGAAGCCGAGAAGCTGGCAAGTCTGGGGCATGACCAAAAGATAAGAATGTGATCTGCGGGGCAAGTGAACAAGCGGTCACATCTGTTCTCAACAATCGGGAAAAACATGCTCAATCTTGCCTTGATCAAGTGTGTCCTACGTAGCACTTGGACTGAATTAGGCTGAACCGGGCGCATGAGGACATGCAGTTGACCCTGTATAGGGCCTCTCTCCAAACCTCGCTTGTGAGTGCAGGACCCAGTTCACTCTCCCATTTCACCCTCACCCTGTTCAGTGGGGAGGGTTTGGATGAGAGAATGTGGCCATATAGGTCTGAAATAGATCCCTTGCCCGGCCACGCAGAGGAATTAATCCTCTTCGGTTAGGTGGAAGGTGGAGGAAAGGAAGGGATAGCCGAACAAGTGAATTCACAAACTTGGAAAGTAGCAAAAAAGACTCGACTTGGGTAGCTGAAATTTGTCTGATAATTCTCGAAAGCTGGCAAACCTCCCCTCTATGAACAGGTTACCAAAGTGCTTGAGTCTCTTCAATGTCCACAAATTAACGGTGGAGTCCAGCCCTGAAGGTAAGAAAAGGTGGTTGTTACAGATAAGGGCCAGTGAAGACAAGGGCAGGAGTTTAAAATGTTGTTGAAACGGTTTCCAGATCCGAAGAGAGGAGACCACCACCGGGTTCCAGGAAAGCCTAGCGGGAGAAAAGGATAATAATGCAGTAAGTATGGCTAGGAGAGTAGATGTAGAGGGAGCCTCCATTTGGCCCCAGATTGAACTGGGATTGCTGATCCACAGTAAGATTCTATGGATATTGGCGGCCCGGTAATAAAACAATACGTTTGGGAGTGCCAAGTCTCCCCTCTGTCTTTCATTCTTGCCCGCCCAGATAAAGGCGGATATCAAGTTATTAACTGATAAAGAAGGACTTGGGCAGGAAAATGGATAGGCATTGAAAGAAAAGGAAAAATCTAAGGACTATGTTCACTTTTATTGTTTGAATCCTGCCAGCCAAAGATAAAGGAAAGTTGTTCCAACTCTGCAGGTAAATTCCAGCATTGATGATCAGGCTGAAATAATTCAATTTGTGGAGTGAGGCCCAATTGTGGGCCACCCTGACCCCTAAGTAACAAAAACATAGAACATAGAACATAACAGCGCAGTACAGGCCCTTCAGCCCTCGATGTTGCGCCGACCTGTGAAACCACTCTAAAGCCCATTTACACTATTCCCTTATCGTCCATATGTCTATCCAATGACCATTTGAATACCCTTAGTGTTGGCGAGTCCACTACTGTTGCAGGCAGGGCATTCCACACCCTTACTACTCTCGGAGTAAAGAACCAACCTCTGACATCTGTCATATCTATCTCCCCTCAATGTAAAGCTATGTCCCCTCGTGCTAGACATCACCCTCCGAGGAAAAAGGCTCTCACTGTCCACCCTATCCAATCCTCTGATCATCTTGTATGCCTCAATTAAGTCACCTCTTAACCTTCTTCTTTCTAACGAAAACAGCCTCAAGTCCCTCAGCCTTTCCTCACAAGATCTTCCCTCCATACTAGGCAACATTCTGGTAAATCTCCTCTGCACCCTTTCCAATGCTTCCACATCCTTCCTATAATGCGGTGACCAGAATTGCACGCAAAACTCCAAATGCGGCCGCACCAGAGTTTTGTACAGCTGCAACGTGACCTCATGGCTCCGAAACTCAATCCTTCTACCAATAAAAGCTAACACACCGTACGCCTTTTTAACAACCCTCTCAACCTGAGTGGCAACTTTCAGGGATCTATGTACATGGACACCGAGATCTCTCTGCTCATCCACACTGCCAAGAATCTTACCATTAGCCCAGTAATCTGTCTTCCTGTTATTCCTTCCAAAATGAATCACCTCACACTTTTCTGCATTAAAATTCATTTGCCACCTCTCAGCCCAGCGCTGCAGCTTATCTATGTCCCTCTGTAACTTGTAACATCCTTCCGCACTGTCCACAACTCCACCGACTTTAGTGTAATCTGCAAATTTACTCACCCATCCTTCTACGCCCTCCTCCAGGTCATTTATAAAAATGACAAACAGCAGTGGCCCCAAAACAGATCCTTGTGGTACATCACTAGTAACTGGACTCCAGTCTGAACACTTCCCATCAACCACCACCCTTTGTCTTCTTCCAGCTAGCCAATTTCTGATCCAAACTGCTAAATCTCCCTGAATCCCATGCTTCCGTATTTCCTGCAGTAGCCTACCGTGGGGAACCTTATCAAACGCTTTACTGAAATCCACATACACCACATCAACTGCTTTACCCTCATCCACCAGTTTGGTCACCTTCTCAAAGAACTCAATAAGGTTTGTGAGGCACGACCTACCCTTCACAAAACCGTGTTGACTATGTCTAATCAAATTATTCCTTTCCAGATGATTATACACCCTATCTCTTATAAACCTTTCCAAGATTTTTGCCCACAACAGAAGTAAGGCTCACTGGTCTATAGTTACCGGGTTGTCTCTACTCCCCTTCTTGAACAAGGGGGACAACATTTGCTATCCTCCAGTCTTTTGGCACTATTCCTGTTGACAAAGATGACTTAAAGATCAAAGCCAAAGGCTCAGCAATCTCCTCCCTAGCTTCCCAAAGAATCCTAGGATAAATCCTATCCGGCACAGGGGACTTATCTATTTTCACCATTTCCAGAATTGTTAACACCTCCTCCTTATGAACCTCAAGCCCTTCTAGTCTAGTAGCCTGAATCTCAGTATTCTCCTCGACAACATTGTCTTTTTCCTGTGTGAATACTGACGAAAAATATTCATTTAGCACCTCTCCTATCTCCTCGGACTCCAAGCACAACTTCCCACTACTGTCCTTGACTGGCCCTACTCTTACCCTAGTCATTCTTTTATTCCTGACATATCTATAGAAAGCTTTAGGGTTATCCTTGATCCTACCTGCCAAAGACTTCTCATGTCCCCTCCTGGCTCTTCTTAGCTCTCTCTTTAGGTCCTTCCTAGCTAACTTGTAACTTTCGAGCCCCCTTACTGAACCTTCATGTCTCATCTTTACATAAGCCTCCTTCTTCCTCTTGACAAATGTTTTGACTGCCTTAGTAAACCACGGTTCCCTTGCTCAACCACTTCCTCCCTGCCTGACAGGCACATACTTATCAAGGACACGCAGTAGCTGTTCCTTGAACAATCTCCACATTTCCATTGTGCCCATCCCCTGCAGTTTTCCTCTCCATCCAATGCATCCTAAGTCTTGCCTTATCGCATCATAATTGCCTTTCCCCCAGATATAACTCTTGCCCTGTGGTATATACCTATCCCTTTCCATCACGAAAGTAAACGTAATCGAATTGTGGTCACTATCACCAAAGTGCTCACCTACCTCCAAATCTAACACCTGTCCTGGTTCATTCCCCAGTACCAAATCCAATACAGCCTCGCCTCTCGTTGGCCTATCTACATACTGTGTCAGGAAACCCTCCTGCACACATTGGACAAAAACGGACCCATCTAAAGTACTCGAACTATAGCGTTTCCAGTCAATATTTGGAAAGTTAAAGTCCCCCATAACAACTACCCTGTTGCTTTCGGTCCTATCCAGAATCATCTTTGCAATCCTTTCCTCTACATCTCTGGAAATTTTCGGAGGCCTATAGAAAACCCCTAACAGGGTGACCTCTCCTTTCCTGTTTCTAACTTCAGCCCATACTATCTCAATTGACGAGTCCTCATCAAACGTCCTTTCTGCCACCGTAATACTGTCCTTGACTAACAATGCCACACCTCCCCCTCTTTTACCACCTTCCCTGAGCTTCCTGAAATATCTAAACCCCGGCACCTGCAACAACCATTCCTGTCCCTGCTCTATCCATGTCTCCGAAATGGCCACAACATCGAAGTCCCAGGTACCAACCCATGCCAACATGTACTGGAGAGGCGAAAGGGTAACGTGCCTAAATGGGCTCGTCTTCCGAGGGGTTGACTGGAAAACATTCACTCTTAACTAGATTTAATTAATAGTCAGAGAAGGAGCCAAAAGTATTAAATGTCTTCATTATGCCACTGATGGAGGGAATTGGGTCTGTAATATATACAAAAGTAGGTAATCTGCATAATGAGATACCCAATGTTTCCCCATCACGATTCATACCCCTCCATTAATTGGAAGCTCTCAAGTCTATAGAGGCTCCATTGCAAGGGTGAATAAAAGTGGAGTGGGCGGCCCTGCCTATTTATTTATTACATAATCTTTACTGTCACAAGTAGGCTTACATTAACACTGCAATGAAGTTACTGTGAAAATCCCCTAGTCGCCACATTCCGGCACCTGTTCGGGTACACCGAGGGAGAATTCAGAATATCCAAATTACCTAACAGCACGTCTTTCGGGACGGGCCTATTCAAGGGGAAACAGTCTGAACATAAGGTATTCGTGTGAATGCTGGCAGTAGGGGCATTGTATAGCAAATGGATCTATAAGACAAATTTTTGGTCAAATTGGAATCTTCCAAGAGTCTCAAACAAATAGTCCCATTCTACCCTGTCAAATGCGTTTTCTGCGTCAAAGAAACTATGACCTCTGGCTCGGGTCACAAGAGGGAGGAGGTATGACATTCAAAAGGAGACATATATTAGCTGATAACGGATGGCCCTTTCCAAAGCCTGTTTTGGTCCTCTGAAATTACGCTTGGAAGGCAAGATTCCAACCGAATGCCAGAACCTTAGTGAGAAGCTTATCACCTACATCTAAGATTGAGCTGGGTCGGTATGAACCTCACTCGGTCGGGTCCTTCTCCTTCTTAAGGAGCAAGGAAATAGAAGCTTGGTTAAGAGTTGGAGGCAACGAATCGGGGGGGATAAGGAGTTGCTGAACATATTTAACAGCAAAGGTGTAAGTTGTTCTGAGAATTTCCCATAAACCTTAATCGGAAAACCATTACTTACCAATACATTTTAAAATCTCGTAACGGGAAGTCCAACACACAATTCTTGACTATTTCGACAGATGGGATGAGCAGGTTGTCCAGAAAATCAGCCATGGTCGATTTGTCTGCAGGAGACTCAGATTTATACAGGTCACTGTAGTAGGTTGTAAATGCCGCATTAACCTGGAGAGGGACGGAAAATAGGTTGCCAGCCAGGTTGGATATCTGGAGGATCTCACGGGAGGCCGATTGCCATTTTAGTTGGTGTGCTAAAAGATGACTGGTCTCCTCTTCACATTCGTAGAAATTATCCCTGGAGCACACATTCAGCCTTATTGGTGGTTAGTAGCTCAATTTGGGTCTGCAACTTTTGTTTGCTTGCATTTGATTCTGATGTGGGATTGAGTAAGTACCAGTGATTTACCTCTAAAATGGAGTCCACCAGCCTCTGCTGTTCTAATTTCTTCCATTTTTAGCACACGTGTGCTATAAGAAATAATTTCCCCCCCAAGGACGAATGTCTTTAAGAGCCTCCCACAACGTGGAAGGGGAGATGAAGTTGGATCTATTAAATTGATTTTTAGAGGTGGACAAGCGATCGAAAAAAATGTTTTATCGACCAGCAAAGTTGTAACCAACCTCCAGGGTGGACGTTGGGTGGGGCTAGATTCTATCAACAGATCAACAAAGTGTGGGGCGCGGTCAGAGATTACAATTGCTGAGTACTCAGCTGTCACCACTAGTTGGAGGAGAGTCCTAACCAGAATGAAAAAAATCTATACGCGAGTACACATGGTGACCATGAGAGAAAAAGGAGTAATCCCAGTCTTTTGGATGCAAAACACCACCAGGAGTCTACCCCTCCCAAGAGTCATGAAGGAAGACAAAGCCCTGGCCACCTCCAATGGGGCAAAAGACTTGGGTTTTGATCTATCCAATTTTGAATCCATAAAATAGTTCGGGTCACCTCCTAAAATAAGGGACCCGATTTAATTAAATGAAGTGTGGTAGCAAGTGGGAACTGCCGCGAGCTTCCCGATGCTCGGCTCAGCGAAGCCATTACCAATATCAATCGTTAATTGGTCCACTTAAGGAGGCACCATGTGCCTCACGCTGCAAATGATGCCCCCACCGGCTCATTCACCGGGAGCCCGCCTGCCATCTCCCCGCTAACAAGGGGGAGCAGTACTTAAATCAACCCTGCAGAGCAAACCCCACACAGCTCACAGCCCTGCCACCAAGGGCAGCCAGTGCTGCCTGGGAGGAAGTGGCAGCGACCATCAGCTTGGGGAGCATCTGGACAACCGGCACCCGGTGGCATAAGATGATCTACGACCTCCACCGGGCCACATGAGTAGGTTGGAACCAGTCCACTGGCACCATCCCCGCCCGCCACCTGCCCCACAGTCATGCACCTGACACCGCCCACGCCCAGCAATGCACCTTGTGTCATGTGAGAGTACCTTTAAGAAATGGGTGTTTAAGAAATGTACCGGTAAGAAATGGGTGTTTATCAGTGATGTCAGAGTGTGGGTGGAGCTGGGCTGTCTGTCAGCATTTTATTTTCGTTTTAGGCGGTTTGCTGCAGGGTGTGTTTTAGTTTCGTTTTCAGTGTTGGAGCTGACTCCAGACAGAGCAGGTGTACTGATGATCCCTCTGCCATGAAAAGAATATCTCTTGATCATTTGGTGAATTCGGAATTATAAATGATCTCAGTAGTGAATGTAAACCTGATGTGCTTCTGTTAAAAGGTGTTTCTTTTGTCTTCTGGATGTTGGTTGGGAAGTTATTAAGGATTACTTAGTGTTGTATTCTTTGGGGGTTGGATTTGAATTAACGGTTGATGAGATGTTCAGTGTATGCTTTAAAAAGGTTAACTTGAGTTCATAGAATAAACATTGTTTTGCTTTAAAAAATACTTTTCCATTTCTGCTGTACCACACCTGTAGAGTGGGCCGTGTGCTCCCCATATCACAATTTGTTAAAAGTTGTGGGTCAGGTGAACTCCATGCTACACTTTGGGGTTCACTAACCCTGGCACATAACAAATTGGGGGCTCGTCTGGGATAAAAGTCTATCTATTGGATTAGCTTAGTGAACTTAAAGACAGTGAGGGGTGAGCATATTGTGGTTGCTTTTCAGGTGTGGTATTCTAGTTTAAGTGGGGAGGGTGTTGTGCACAATGGCTCTTTCAGAGGCTCTGAAGATTTTGGGGGTGGAGACGGTCACACGCAGTACCTTACGGACAGAGACTAAAAGCAGACTTAGATTTGGCAAAAACATTGCAGTTAACATTACCTCACAAAATGTGAAAAGATGAGGTAATTATGGTGGTGGCTAAGCAGTTAAAGTTGCCTGAGATACAGTTTGACTCACTGGAAATGGCAAAAATTCAGTTACAACTTAAACAAATGGAACATGAGAAAGAATTAAAGCAGCTTGAATACGAAAGAGATAGAGAGGAAAAAGAGAGAGAGAAGAAAGAAGAAAAGAAACAATAGCCCTAGCAGAACAAACAGAAAGAGAAAGGGAGATAGAGATCAGGGGAAAAGATAAAGAGAGTTTGAACTTCAGAACATGGCCATGAAACATGGCAGTCAGTTAAAATTGGCAGACGTAAAGGGAAACGTACAGTTGGATGATAGTGATGAGGAGAGTGAGAAACAGCGTCAAAGCCGAAGGCTTGGTGGTAATCTATTTAAATATGTCCAAGCATTGCCAAGGTTTGACGAGAAGGAGGTAGAAGCCTTTTTAATTTTATTTGAGAAGGTGACTAAACAAATTAAATGGCCACAGGACATGTGGGTATCACTGATTCAAACAAAGCTGTTAGGTAGGGCTAGTGAAGTGTTTGCATCACTACCGGAGGAAGTATCTGGGATGTATGAGGAGGTGAAAAAATCCATCTTGGGTGCATATGAACTAGTGCCTGAAGCTTACAGACAAAGGTTTAGAAATTTAAGGAAAGAATTTGGTCAAACATACATGGAGTTTGAAAGGCTCAAACAGAGTAATTCTGATAGGTGGATAAGGGCTTTGAAAATAGACCAAACGTATGAAGCTCTCATAGAAATTATACTTTTGGAGGAGTTTAGAAAATCAATTCCTGATGTAGTGAGAACTCATGTGGAAGAACAGAGGGTTAAAACTGCGAGGTTAGCAGCAGAAATGGCAGATGATTATGAATTAGTCCATAAATCAAAGTTTGGTTTCCGACATCAGTTTCTGCCTGCGAGGGATGGAAACTGGGGACATGAGAAATACTCACGTGGTAAAGGTAAAGGTGATCTGATGGAAGATAATAAGGGGAGTGTATCCCAGACTAAAAAAGAAATCCAGGAGGGTGGACAGAGAAGAGGAGCTGGAAAATAGAGCCCGTAGACAAAATCTGAGGATCATCGGCCTCCTGGAGGGGGCGGAGGGAGCTGATGCCACAGCGTTCGTGGCGGATCTGTTGATGCAGCTGATGGGGGCTGACGCCTATCTGCGACCGCCGGAGCTGGAGGTGGCACATAGAGTACAGGCGAGACAGGTGCGTCCGGTGTGTGTCCCCCGTCCGATGGTGGTTAGGTTCCACAGGTTTGTGGAGAAGGAGCGGGTGCTGCAGTGGGCAAAGAGCGCTAAGAGCAGCACGTGGAATAACAGTGTCCTTCGCATTTACCAGGACCTAAGCCAGGAGGTGGTCAGGCGGTGAGCAGCCTTTAAACAAGTTAAGGAGGTGTTGTTCAAAAAGCACGTGAAGTTTGGTCCGCTCTTCCCGGCTCGTCTTTGGGTTATGCATCAGGGCCAACACCACTATTTCTCCGAGCTCGACGAAGCGATGGACTTTGTGAAGGATCAGGGGCTGGTCTTGAAAAAAGGACCCACGGACGCAAGCTAGGGTCTGAGAATTACTGTTTGAAGGGATGCCTACTGTGCATGGACTGCTGGTCGACTGTTTACTGCTTTAAAGGTGCCATGTGGTGTATTTTTTGATTGCAGTTTTTGCCTGTGGGGGATGTGGGGGGAGGGGAGGGGAGGGGGAGGGGGAGGGGAGGGTATCTCTCCCCCCCCCCCCCCCCCCCCCAATATGGTCTTTTTCCTTTTTTCTGTTGCTTTTTTTCTCACTTTTTTTCCCCCTGTTGTGGTGGGTACCTTTGGTTGGGCTCTCAGTGCGCTGGAGCCTGTATTGTAACAAAAGGTTGGCCGGTCAGCAATGGGGATTAAAGATGTTGGTTGGGGCTTTTGTTTCATTTAGGTCTCTGGTTTTTATGTTTGTTTCGGATGGGGGATGTACGGGTACTGGGTTATTGCAGTGTTATATATTTTTTCTTTGTTTTTGGTGCTCAGAAAGGGACGTGGGTTAACACTTTTCTGTGTACACAGCTGGAGCTGTATTGTATCTGGAGCAGCCTCGCGGTGCTGTTTGATGTTTACATCTTGTTTGATCTTTCCCATCTTAGTGAGACTGATCCAGTGGGTCGGAGTGCGGGACGGTGTGCTGGGGAGTGGGGAGATGAGGCCGGGGAAACATTGGGAGTGAGACAAGTGGGCGTCGGAGCGATGAGTCACCGGGCTAGCAGATTGGCTAGTCAAGGGAGTCAGGTGGGATGGGGGGGGGGGGGGGGAGGGGAATTATTTTGCTGACGTGGGTGGGGGATCTGAAGTAGGTAATGGAAAGGAGGTCGGGGGTGGAAGCCGCCAAGAGGCGAGCCAAGAATGGCGCTGCGCATGGGCCGGGAGCGGGCCCAAGAAAGGTTATGGCAGACCAGCAAGTGTGGGGGGCCGGGGGGGGGGGGGGGGTTGTGCCCCCAAACCAGGCTGATCACCTGGAATGTCAGGGGACTAAATGAGTCAGTTAAAAGGGCACGTGTGTTCGCGCATTTGCTCCATCTCGGTCTCCTCCAGAGGTCCTCAGCATCACAGATGTCAGCCTTCAGTCAATTTGATTCACTCCACGTGACATTAAGAAACAGTGGTGGCACTGGATACTGCAATGCCCCTGACAATATTGCGACAATAGTCCAGAAGACTTGCTCCAGAACCTGCTGCGCCCATAGCCAAACTGTTGCAATGCAACCACATCTACTGGGCAATGTGGAAAATTGCCCCGGTATGTCCTGTACACAAAAAGCAGGACAAATCCAACCCAGCCAATTACTGCCCCATCAATCTACTTTTGATTTTCAGTAAAGTGATAGAAGAGGTCATCAACAGCGCTATCAAGCAGCACTTGCTTAGCAATAAGCTGCTCACTGACATTCAGTCAGGGTCAGTCAGCGCCTAATCTTATTACAGCCTTGGTTCAAACATGGACAAAAGAGCTGAATGCCAGAGGTGAGGTGAGAGTGACTACCCTTAACGTCAAGGCAGCATTTGATCAAGTATGGCATCAAGGACTCCTGGCAAACAGGAGCCAATGGGCGTTGGGGGGAAATCATTCCGCTGGTTGAAGTCAGACTTGGTACAAAGGAAGATGGTTGTGGTGGTTGAAGGTCTATCACCTCAGTTCCAGGTCATCATTGCAGGAGTTCCTCAGGATTGTGTCCTAGGCCCAACCAATCTTCAGCTGCTTCATCAATAACCTTCTATCATAAGTTCATAATTCGGGATGTTCGCTAATGACTGCACGATGTTCAGCACCATTTGTGACTCCACAGATATTGAAGCAATCCATGCTCAACTGCTGCAAGACCTGGACAATATCAAGGCTTGGGCTGACAAGTGGCAAATAATATTCACACCACACAAGTATCAGGCAATGACCATCTCCTACAATCGAAAATCTAACCATTGCCCCATGACATTCAATGGTATTACTATCACTGAATCCCCACTGTCAACATCCTGGGGGTTACCACTTACCAGAAACTGAACTGACTAGCTATATAACTACTGTGGTTATTAGAGCAGGTCAAATGCTAGGGAACCTGCGCCAAGTAATTCATCTCCTAACTCCCCAAAGTCTCTTCACCATTTACAAGGCACAAGGCAGGAGTGTAATTGAATACTCTCCACTTGCCTGGATGAGTGCAGCTCCAACAACACTCAAGAAGCTCAACCCATCCAGGGCAAAGTAGTCCACTTGATTGTTACCCCTTCCACAAACAGTCAATCCCTCCACCACGGACAGACAGTGGCAGCAGTGTGTATCATCTACCAAGATACACTACAGGAACTCACCTTGGTTATGTAAGCAGCACCTTCCAAACCCAAAACCACTGCCATCTAAAAGGACAAGGACAGCAGGTACCTGGGAACAGTCCTCTCCAAGCCACTCACCATCTGACTAGGAAATATATCGCCATTCCTTCACCATCACTGCGTCAAAATCCTGTACTTCCCTCCCTAACAGTGAGTGTACTTGCACCTCAGGGGCTGCAACGGTTCAAGAAGGCAGCTCACCACCACCTTCTGAAGGGCAATTGGAAAGGGCAATAAATGCTGGTCGAGCCACAGACGCCAAATCACGTAAATTAATTTTTATTTTTTTTTAATAGGCCCGCTATTCCTCACTCATGCTTCATTCATTCTAACCCTTGCCCCCCACATATCTCGAATGGTCTCTCATATTCGCCATGCCAACAATATCCTTTTACTCATTCTAATGGCCTCTTATAGTTTTTATGCCAAGTTAGTACTAAGCATTGGTAAGTGAAGGGCGTGAGAAGGATTGTGCTATAGGTATAAATTGTAGCACCTGTCACTGGACTTTGCCCCATATCAAGACATTTTTTTAAAATTGCAATAATGAATTATGCACTGCATTGTACACTACCACTGTCAATATAGAACAGCACATCTTCAACCTAACTGGAAGCAACTTCACGGGCAATTTACTGCTCAGAAAAATACAAAGAAAAACATACACAGTCACTTCCAAAATTTACAGCAGGGAATATGTTCACAATTTAATTTCAATTCTCAAATGATTTTGCAAACCATAAAAACTACCTGCAGTTAAGGATATAATTGTTAATCCTCTAATTGTGTACAGCCTGGTTGGCACCCTTTCACCCATTATTCTATATGTACTGCGCTGCAGTTTTGATCAGTAATTCTCATTTATGAACACAAAACTCAGTGCAACATTTGTGGTCTGTGTATTTGTACCCAATTACTCCAGGGAATAATCTCCCAGGGAGCAAGAAAAAAAACTTGGTACTTGGCAGATTACCTATTGATAAACCCAAGGCTTTGTCATTTTCAACTAAAAGCACTAATTTGCATGTGTAACCATACTCGTATCAGAACGAAAAAATCCACCTTTCTGCCAGAATTTCTCTTGCACCAGAAACTGTTCAAATGAGCGAGAGAATTGTACTTGAATACAAGAGATTTAAAATGTTGGGAACTTTACAGGAGATAAACCGGGGAACTGATCAAAATGCCATGCTAACATTTTCCCAAAGTCACAAACACGTTGGACATTACAAAGTGACATAATAAAAAGCTGAAAAAGATCTTCAGTATCCAAATTGTAAACTAAAGGCACATTAGCATTAGAATGCAGATTGTATTTGGTACAATTTCAATCCAAATGAAGTAAAATTTAAAATATATAATTTATCAAATACTAATTTTGTTCACGGCTGAACATATGACTATTGTTTTGAATGCGGTTATCATTTATAATTCCTTTTGATAATCAAATTCTTTGCCCTAAAGACAACAAATAGGCCGGAGTTCTCCCACCGATGGATTTGATGGCAGAGAGCGGATTTGTTGGGATGCTCAAAATTCATTTTCACGCCGGGGTGAATTTACGCCAGGATCTTCCACTGGTGCCCGCCATGGCGGATCAGGAAACCCACTGGAGGCCAGCGTGAAATGCATTTGCATCCCACTAATGAGATGCAGCTGAAGGCCCAAACACACAAGCCTGATTCACAGCGCCAGTGGGAAAACACAACAATGTGAAACCTGTATGGAACGACGTGGTGTACAGATATCGGGACTCACCTGAACAAGCCTGGAGCTGCCTCCAGAGTTCAGGGTGGAGGCTGCCAGCAATCCTGGACACCGGAACACAGCGTGGGTGGGGGAAGGATCTGCTGGAGGACCTTGCAGGTTCGGTGTCCGAGAGGGGGTTCAGCCCCCAGCCTCAGAGTGCTTCCAGAGATCTATCTTCATTTTCAGGAGGTCTATCTTCTTTCTTCAATAGTAGGTCAGTGATGTTGGGCACCTTTCCAATACGGCGTTGGGATAGGACGGCGGTATAGGTGCCATCAGGCCAGCCCCGTCATGGAATATGATGTAAAACACCCGGTTGCATAATTAAGGAGATCGGGACCAGAGGGTTTGGCATGCTTTTCTGCCGACCTCTGCGGGAAACACTCCATGTCCCTGCACTGCCACAGGGCTTCGCTCCCAGATGGGAGAATTCCACCCATAATTCTTGACAACAAATTATGCTATTTGGTAATTCAACTATCATTATAAGAAATACTTCTTAAATTAGAAAAATCTTTTTTTTTCTTATAAATTTAGAGTATCCAATTATCTTTTCCAATTAAGGGGCAATTTAGTGTGGCCAATCAACCTACCCTTCACATCTTTTTGGCTTGTGGGTGTGCGACCCACGCAGACACAGGAAGAATGTGCAAACTCCACACGGACAAAGACCGGGATCGAACCTGGGACCTCGGTGCCGTGAGGCACCAGTGCTAACCACTGTGCCACCCATTAGAAAAATATTCGACGTGATTACATTCATGCCATCATTTAGAGCTGAAGTCTGAATAGGAACACTAGACAGATTAGAGAATGGAATATTCTGGAGTCCTTTGGAGGAACAATTTCACATTCTTGAATGCAAGTACCAAGTTATGCCCTTGCTTCATTCGAACTGGTCATGATGTTCAAATCTTCTACAATTGCCTTCTCCTGCCAGCTCACTTCTTTGGGCAGGAGTCCTTCTCCCTGACCATCAGACCCTTTCATCAACCTCCAGTATTCTCTCTTTGCCTTGACAGTTGACCTGTTAACTTCTCTGTTCCCCTCACACACTGTAGCGGGTCTTTCTGTGAATTTGCTGCACGCTGTTCTCTCAGGTCTAACCCTCATATTGTTATCAAACTTGCTGACAAAGGTGATGCTGTTGTTGTCTGTTGGCCTAACCTCTACCTCGTTAACAAATCCTTTGTCGACTTCCGGGTGCGGCGATGACCAGCTAAGTCGCACGTTTCGGCAGCTCCCGGTGGAACGGACTTTTGGGCTCTTGATAGGAGCCCCAACGGCAATTTTAACGGCTAAAAACACCGTGCGGTAAACCAGAAGGGTGTTCCCCCTGGACACGGATGGAAAAAGGAGAGGAAAGTGGCCGGATTGCAGCGGATCCTTTGGAACAACGGCAAGGAAGGCAAGCAGAAACCAAGATGGCGTCGGAAGGTGGCAGTTTCATATGGGGCCCTGAACAACAAGAGTTCTTGAAACGCTGCGTGGAGGAGATAAAAAAGGAAATGAAGAAAGAGTTGTTGGCCCCGATATTACAGGCGATTGAAGGGCTGAAAGAGGAACAAAAGACCCAGGAGCAGGAGCTTCGGGTCGTGAAGGCGAAAGCAGCAGAGAATGAGAACGATATACAGGGCCTGGTGGTGAAGTCGGAGATACAGGAGGCACACCAGAAACGATCTGTGGAGAGGTTGGAGGCAAAGGAAAACAACGCAAGGAGGAACAACTTGAGGATTCTTGGCCTTCCTGAAGGTGTGGAGGGGGCGGACGTCGGGGCATATGTGAGCACGATGCTGCACTCGTTAATGGGAGTGGAGGCCCCGACGGGTCCGTTGGAGGTGGAGGGAGCATACCGAGTTATGGTGCGAGGATCGAGAGCAGGAGAAACTCCCAGAGCCATAGTGGTGAGATTCCTCCGTTTTAAGGATAGAGAAATGGTCCTTAGATGGGCGAAGAAAACTCGGTGTAGTAAATGGGAGAACGCGGTGATCCGCGTCTATCAAGATTGGAGTGCGGAGGTGGCGAGAAGGAGGGCGAGCTTTAATCGAGCCAAAGCGGTACTTCACAAAAAGAAGATAAAATTTGGAATGCTGCAACCGGCAAGACTGTGGGTCACATATCAAGGGAGGCACCACTACTTTGAGACGGCGGATGAAGCGTGGACTTTTATTGTAGAAGAAAAATTGGAATGATTGGATTATGAAAATGAACGTTTGGACAAAGTGGTGGGGCGAATGGGGGGGGGGGGGCGAAGAGGGGTTTTATGTTTTAATCCTGCGGTATGGTAACTTTTCTTTCTCCCACAGGTGGTGATGGGGGGAGGTGGGGAGGGAGAGGAGATGGGGCGTTGGCCATTGGGGGCGGGGCCGAGGGAGAGGCGCGGGCTTGGTTCCCGCGCTATGATAATTATGGCGGGAATAGAGAAGCAGGAAGGAGGGGGCGTCGCACGGTGCGAGCCATGATCACGGGGGGGAAGCCGAGGTCAGCCAGAGTTTGCTGACTTCTGGGAGCAACATGGGGGGAGCAATTACGCTAGCGGGGGGTCTAGCGGGGGGGGGGGGGGAGGGGGGAATTACTGGGTTGCTGCTGCTGGGGAAAGGGGGGAGTGGGTACGGGAAAGGATGGGCGGGGGGGCACCGTCTGGGAGAGATACAGCTGCGTGGGAACTGGGTGAGAAGCTGGAAAAAGATGATGGCTAACCGGCAAGGGGGGGGGGTGGGAAGCCCCCCAACTCGGCTGATCACGTGGAACGTGAGGGGGCTTAACGGGCCGATAAAGAGGGCACGAGTACTCGCACACCTTAAGAAACTTAAAGCAGATGTGGTTATGTTACAGGAAACGCACCTGAAACTGATAGACCAGGTTAGGTTGCGCAAAGGATGGGTGGGGCAGGTGTTCCATTCGGGGCTGGATGCGAAAAACAGGGGGGTGGCTATATTAGTGGGGAAGCGGGTAATGTTCGAGGCAAAGACTATAGTGGCGGATAACGGGGGCAGATACGTGATGGTGAGTGGCAAATTACAGGGAGAGATGGTGGTTTTGGTAAACGTGTATGCCCCGAACTGGGACGATGCCAACTTTATGAGGCGAATGCTAGGACGCATCCCAGACCTAGAGACCGGAAAGCTGATAATGGGGGGAGACTTTAACACGGTGTTGGAACCAAGGTTGGATAAGTCGAAGTCCAGGACTGGTAGGAGGCCGGCAGCAGCCAAGGTGCTTAAGGATTTTATGGAGCAGATGGGAGGGGTGGACCCGTGGAGATTCAGTAGACCTAGGAGTAAGGAGTTCTCGTTTTTCTCCTATGTCCATAAAGTCTATTCACGCATAGACTTTTTTGTGTTGGGTAGGGCATTGATCCCGAGGGTGAGGGGAACGGAATATACGGCTATAGCCATTTCGGATCATGCCCCACACTGGGTAGACTTGGAGATAGGGGAGGAAACAAGAGGGTGCCCACCCTGGAGAATGGACATGGGACTAATGGCGGATGAGAGGGTGTGCCTAAGGGTGAGGGGATGCATTGAAAAGTACTTGGAACTCAATGACAATGGGGAGGTTCAGGTGGGAGTGGTCTGGGAGGCGTTGAAGGCGGTGGTTAGGGGGGAGCTGATATCAATAAGGACACATAAAGGGAAGCAGGAGAGTAAGGAACGGGAGCGGTTGCTGCAAGAACTTTTGAGGGTGGACAGACAATATGCGGAAGCACCGGAGGAGGGACTGTACAGGGAAAGGCAAAGGCTGCATGTGGAATTTGACTTGCTGACTACAGGCACTGCAGAGGCACAATGGAGGAAGGCGCAGGGTGTACAGTATGAATATGGAGAGAAGGCGAGCAGATTGCTGGCACACCAATTGAGGAAAAGGGGAGCAGCGAGGGAAATAGAGGGGGTGAGGGACGAGGAAGGAGAGACGGAGCCGGGAGCGGAGAGAGTGAATGAAGTGTTCACGACATTTTATAAAAGATTGTATGAAGCTCAACCCCCAGATGGGAGGGAGAGAATGATGGATTTTTTGGATCGGCTGGAAATTCCCAAGGTGGAAGAGCAGGAAAGGGTGGGACTGGGAGCACAGATCACGGTAGAAGAAGTGGTGAAAGGAATTAGGAACATGCAGACGGGAAAGGCCCCGGGACCGGACGGATTCCCAGTTGAATTTTACAGAAAATATTTGGACTTGCTCGCCCCGCTACTGACGAGGACCTTTAACGAGGCAAAGGAAAGGGGACAACTGCCCCCGACTATGTCAGAAGCAACGATATCGCTTCTCTTAAAGAAGGAAAAGGATCCGCTACAATGCGGGTCCTACAGACCGATTTCCCTCCTCAATGTGGATGCCAAGGTCCTGGCCAAGGTAATGGCAATGAGAATAGAGGAATGTGTCCCGGGGGTGGTTCATGAGGACCAAACTGGGTTTGTGAAGGGGAGACAGCTGAACACGAATATACGGAGGCTGTTAGGGGTAATGATGATGGCCCCACCAGAGGGTGAAACGGAGATAGTAGTGGCGATGGATGCCGAGAAAGCATTTGATAGAGTGGAATGGGATTATCTGTGGGAGGTGTTGAGGAGATTTGGGTTTGGAGAGGGGTATGTTAGATGGGTGCAGCTGTTGTATAGGGCCCCAGTGGCGAGTGTGGTCACGAATGGACGGGGATCGGCATATTTTCGGCTCCATAGAGGGACAAGGCAGGGATGTCCTCTGTCCCCATTACTGTTTGCACTGGCGATTGAGCCCCTGGCGATAGCGCTGAGAGGTTCCAAGAGATGGAGGGGAATACTTAGGGGAGGAGAAGAACACCGGGTATCTTTATATGCGGATGATCTGCTACTATATGTGGCGGATCCAGCGGAGGGAATGCCAGAAATAATGCGGATACTTGGGGAGTTTGGGAATTTTTCAGGGTATAAATTGAACATGGGGAAGAGTGAGCTGTTTGTGGTGCATCCAGGGGAGCAGAGTAGAGAAATAGAAGACCTACCGTTGAGGAAGGTAACAAGAGACTTTCGTTACCTGGGGATCCAGATAGCTAAGAATTGGGGCACATTGCACAGGCTAAATTTGACGCGGTTGGTGGAACAGATGGAGGAAGATTTCAAGAGATGGGATATGGTAGCATTGTCAATGGCAGGGAGGGTGCAGGCGGTTAAGATGGTGGTCCTCCCGAGATTCCTCTTTGTGTTTCAGTGCCTCCCGGTGGTGATCACGAAGGCTTTTTTTAAAAGGATAGAAAAGAGTATCATGGGTTTTGTTTGGGCCGGGAAGACTCCGAGAGTGAGGAAGGGATTCTTACAGCGTAGTAGGGATAGGGGGGGGCTGGCACTACCGAGCCTAAGTGAGTATTATTGGGCCGCTAATATTTCAATGGTGAGTAAGTGGATGGGAGAGGAGGAAGGAGCGGCGTGGAAGAGATTAGAGAGGGCGTCCTGTAGGGGGACCAGCCTGCAGGCTATGGTGACAGCCCCATTGCCGTTCTCACCAAGGAACTATACCACGAGTCCGGTGGTGGTAGCTACACTGAAGATTTGGGGACAGTGGAGACGACATAGGGGAAAGACCGGAGCATTGGGGGGGTCCCCGATAAGAAACAACCATAGGTTTGCCCCGGGGGGAATGGATGGGGGATATGGAATGTGGCAAAGAGCAGGTATAACGCAATTGAAAGATCTATTTGTGGATGGGAAGTTCGCGAGTCTGGGAGCGCTGACCGAGAAATATGGGTTGCCCCAAGGGAATGCATTCAGGTACATGCAATTGAGGGCTTTTGCGAGGCAACAGGTGAGGGAATTCCCGCAGCTCCCGACACAAGAGGTGCAGGACAGAGTCATCTCAAAGAAATGGGTGGGGGACGGTAAGGTGTCGGATATATATAGGGAAATGAGGGATGAAGGGGAGACTATGGTGGACGAACTAAAAGGGAAATGGGAAGAAGAGCTAGGGGAGGAGATCGAGGAGGGGCTGTGGGCAGATGCCCTAAACAGGGTAAACTCGTCGTCCTCGTGCGCCAGGCTAAGCCTGATTCAGTTTAAGGTATTACACAGGGCACATATGACTGGAACACGGCTCAGTAAATTTTTTGGGGTGGAGGATAGGTGTGCGAGGTGCTCGAGAAGCCCAGCGAATCATACCCATATGTTTTGGTCATGCCCGGCACTACAGGGGTTTTGGATGGGTGTGACAAAGGTGCTTTCGAAAGTAGTAGGAGTCCGGGTCGAACCAAGCTGGGGGTTGGCTATATTTGGGGCTGCACAAGAGCCGGGAGTGCAGGAGGCGAGAGAGGCCGATGTTTTGGCCTTTGCGTCCCTAGTAGCCCGGCGCAGGATATTGCTAATGTGGAACGAAGCCAAGCCCCCGGGGGTGGAGACCTGGATAAATGATATGGCGGGGTTCATAAAGTTAGAGCGGATTAAGTTCGTCCTAAGGGGGTCGGCTCAAGGGTTTACCAGGCGGTGGCAACCGTTCGTCGAATATCTTGCGGAAAGATAGATGGGGGAAAAAAGAAGGCAGCAGCAGCAGCCCAGGACTTGGGGGGGGGGTGGGGGGGGTGGCCTGAGACAAGGCAGTTGCCAATTAGGGCTAGTTTTTATTTTTGTTATTTAATATTTATTTATTTGTTGTTGTTTTTTTTTTGTTCTTGTTTAAATAAAAAAGGTCATTATTATCTGTATTGTTATAATGTTGTGTAAAGGATACACAATGTACTGTGTTGGTTGACCAAAAATTTTCAATAAAATATTATTTTAAAAAAAAACAAATCCTTTGTCCATGCTAAAATGGTACCCACTACACCATGGACTCTTATTTTGTGCAATAATCTTTGATGTGGCACCTTATGAAATGTTTTTTCAAATTCAAGTACACCTGTCACGAACACTGATGTTATCTGGGCGTCCCAGGTAACCCAACTGGGAACACCGGTTCATGGGGGTGTAGAGTTTTGTTTCAAGAATGGAGTGATGAGTCAAACGAAACCTCAATGAGAATAATCTGTCCAGTCGTCATATAACAAGACTACACTACTCTAAGACAATTAAGTATAAACACTCAGCGTTTATACTCCTTGTTCCAAAATATATGATCCCTGAACTCCTTAAGACTTCCCCTGTCCCTCAAACAACATCCAAATGAAATAGATCTGTCAGTTAGATCCACCCATTAATTACCACACAATACAGGACTGATGATAGAGTCTGGGAACCGTCTTTTCCTAGTCCAGAGAAGATATTTAAACTCCCTTTAAGATGGTTTCCGCACTGCCTTGGCTCTAAGTCTTAAAGGCTGTCAGATGCAAAACTGGCCTGCAGGCTGCTAGATGGAAATTGGTCTTTCTGCTTCTGAGGCTGCTAGACATAAACTGGCCTGCCTTGCTTCTGTTGGTCCTGGTAATTATATTTCGTTCCACATTGATTCTGCCTTCCATGTATTTGGCTGCATGCCCCCCTCAAATTTCTTGATTCTAGGAATTAGTATGCATATGTTTCATGATCTGCCATTCGTCTAGAAATGAAATGAAAATCGCTTATTGTCACAAGTAGGCTTCAAATGAAGTTACTGTGAAAAGCCCCTAGTCGCCACATTCCGGCGCCTGTTCGGGGAGGCTGTTACCGGAATTGAACCGTGCTGCTGGCCTGCTTTGGTCTGTTTTCAAAGACAGCGATTTAGCCCTGTGCTAAACAGCCCCTGGCAGTTTCTAAATAAGCTGTTTCTACTAATAGGGTCTCACACCTGATCCTATCTGCTAATCTCGTTATGGGGAAAGATGTGTCTCATCCTATCTTTTGTCGGTTGGCTACAACTGTTGCTCGGCAGATTTCTAGCTGTTGCCGGGCATATCGCATCATACTGCGTCTTGTTAAATTCATGTTACTGTTGTTACTAGGCAAATCCATGACACATCCCTTCTACAGGTCCCACATTATCCAATTTGCTTGTTACTTCCTCAAAGAACTCTCTAATAAATTAGTTAAATACAATTTATCTTCCACAGTACCATGCTGACTCTACCTGATCATATTATGATTTTCTAAGTATCCTCCTATAACCTCTTTAATAGCAGATTCTAGCAAAATCCCTCAAACATATGCTAGGCTAACGGTCTTATAGTTTCCTGCTTTCTGTTACATTTGCGATTTCAGTCTGCTGGGACCTTTCCAGAATCTAAGGAATTTTGGAAGATTATAAGCAATGCAGTCTTCCTTTTGTTCTACCTCTCCCCATGCCCCTTTCAACAGCTTAAAACCCAGCACGTTTCTACCTCCTTCAGTTCCAAAGAACAGTCATATTCGACTTGAAACATTAACTGTTGTTCTCTCCATAGAAGTTGCCAGATTTTTTGAGTTTTTCCAGCATTTTGTTTAATTCAGATTTTCAGCATTTGTAGAGTTTTGCTTTTATTTTTAAAGTACAGATACCCAAACTCTGGAAGGAGCCAAAAAACAGCTACATTCAAAGCTGGCGCCCTGGAAAGCAATTTGAATAACCTTTTATTGTTTAGCTTTAGTATTTTACTTTATAAGAGTATGTTAGGCCTAGGACCCAAAACCGTAAAATCCCCGAACACAGCCCATCTGAGCTTTGCAGATATGTGGTCCTATACCTGTATTCTCATTGAAGAAAGCAAACAGAATTACTAGCATTCTTCTTTCAGAAAGAATATATTTTTAACATATGAAGATGAACAAAGCTGCAATTCATACTCACAAAGACATCACCTTACCAAGCAATAAGTAGTAAATACATTTCATATTCCAGCAAATAATGGAGCTCAAATGTAACATTTGACAGATTATGTAAGCAATCACAAGAAGGTTAGCATGAACTGTTCAGATCATGGCTTTAAAACAAAACAGTGCCCTAGGTCCTTTCCAAAGAATCTCTCATTACTGCTGAAGTTGTCTTAACTTTTTTCTTGCGCAACCATTTCCTGTCAAATGTCAGTGATGTGATCTGTGCAGCCAATCAGGATGGTCTTTGCATTAACCACACATCAGGCTCTTTTGGAGAGCTCGATAATTAATTTTGCAATAGAGAACAGATTGGAGGTGGGGGTTGAGGGGAGGGAAGTTAACAAAATAACATATCTGGAAAAAGAAACTTCTCAGACATAGAAGGCCTATATTTCCATAAGATCCACGCTGAAATATTTTCTCAAAATCCATCTGAGGAGCATGTTATCATCCTGCAATAATGAGTGTTACATAGCAACTGGTTGCAAAACAAGCTGTTTAAAGAACGATAGTGTAAATGTGTGAAAATGTTTGCATCCTCAGAAACCGCTGCTGGCATCAAATAGCTTCATCTCCTTTTTTGCACACTAACACCGCATACCCAAATAGCATAAGATTCTAAAATAACCCAATTGGCTATCTGATATATTAGGAAAGTTCTCAACATTTGAGTAACTTAAATATTGACCTGAAAAAAACAACCATCTCGGACAGTGATGTGGGGAGCAGGGAAAAATCCACTGACAAATTTCAGCAACCCTGTCGCTTGCTATTTCAATTCTTGCTCGCTTTACTGTCCTCGACCCGTTCCAACTGAAGCCCAACGTAAACTGGAGGAACAGCGCCTCATCTTCCTTTAAACACTTTACAGCCTTGTGGACTTAAAATCGAGTCCAACAACTTCAAACCATGAACTCTGTTTTCTACTCTGATTTTTCTTCTACCCCCATGCTATTCTGTAACTTTTCATATTTTGCTTTCAGAAAGTGCTGACCCTCATTCTGCTTTTACCACTCCCTTTGTCTTGTGTCCATAACATATTTGCCACTTATTCTCTCCTGTGCTCTAACCTATCCATGTCCTCTATTTTGCTCTAAACCCTCTCCACAACACCATAAAATGCAACACATTTCTACCTCTCTTCAGCTCTGGTAGACATATTGGACTCGAAATGTTAACTCTGTTTCTCTCTTCACAGAAGCTGCCAGACCTGCATCAAAATTCTAATTTAAAAAACTTAAGCAGTTTGAGTTCAGTGCCTGTAGAATCTGTTGCCGCAACAGAAAATGGAGACATACCAGTGACGAGAATGAATCCGTCTGAGGTGAAAAGAGTGAGGTTAGTGGCAATAATGTGTTTTATTAATGCTTAGGTATAACTGAGGGAGCTGACATTGGGCATAAAAGTAAAAAAATATTTATCTAACCAGGATTAGTTTTCTTTGAACTTAGCGAATAGATAAACATTGACATCAGTAAAAAAACTCCTAACATGCATTTTCCCACCGTTTCAAATTTCTTTCATCGCGCTTCAGCTTTAGTCATGTATACATCAATACTGGTTTGAACACTGCATTAATAGAACAGCAACAAATCAGGATTTAGTAGATATGAATCATAAAGTCCAAACAAACGGGTAGATAAGCTACTGATAATGAATCAATAGGAAAACAACACAGGTAGCATGAATAGTTGCAGCAGTGTCAATAAAATCTAACATTAATGGAAATGAGATTCAAATCTTTTTTTTCTGCTACCAGTTTGCTTCTTTCAGCAAGCTGAACACTTAAGACCAGACAAACGTTTAAAACATAGTAAGAAACTTCTAAAAATATCACAAAATTTACATGTCATTAAACATATCTGTGCAGTAGCATTTTGTAAATTACAAAAAGATGGCAATAATTCATAGCGAGGGGCTAGATGGAGTAGGAATAACCTAAACATGGCTAAACAACAGGACTGGCAGTTCAATATTGCAGGATATAACATATTTAGAAAGCATAGGGAAGGAAGATGTTGGGAGGTGGGTAGGTTCCTGTGCTAATTTGAGACAACATAATAGAAACAGAAGAGGACATAATTAAAGGTACAAACAGAATCCATAACAATTGAGACCAAGGATAAGGGATTGAGCACATTAATAGGGTACTCTACAAGCAACGTCGTAGAAGGAAAATAATAAAGAAATATGTGCACAAATCCATGAGGAAAGGGAAAAAGGGAATGTAGATTTTACACTGTGTTCAGGACTCATGTCTTACCCAATACATAAGAGAACCATTTTCAGGCCTAATGCTAAAATGAATCAAAGTAGATACAAGAAGTAGACACAGGAGAAGAGCAAGGCAAGTGATCACATAACATGTAAAATGATAATTGAGGAAAAACTTGAGCATGTCAAAAGTCAAAGTAATAAACTAAAAAAGTTAACTTTGAGGGGATGATAACAGAACCAGGGAAGATAATTAACAAAGCTAGAACAGCAATGGAAAAAACTATGATCAATGGACTTCATGAAAAATACATTCCCCGAAACGAAACAAACTAGCCAATACTGAAACCAGCAAGAAAAATAAAAACAGACTGTCAAAGCTACTTTAGACTATGTATACAGGAAGAGATCAGCAAATAAAATGTGGATTCCACAGAGGCAGAGCCAAAAGACATTTTAATGGAGAATAAAGAATTGGGAGGGGTAATAATTGAATATTTTTCTTCTGCCTTTACAGTAGAAGGATTGCACAATTTCTGGAAGTAGTGGGAAACCAAGGGTCTACTGAGAATGAGGAAGTTAAGAGAAATCAGTTTTAGTAAAGAAATAGTAATGGAGAAATTAACAGCACTAAAAGCTGACACATCTCCCGGACTTGATCTTCCAAAATTCTCAAGCGCCTAGAACGATCCTTGCTGGTTAAACCTGCTATTCAAGAGAAGAGGAAGAGGGGGGAAAAACAGGAAATCATGGGCGAGATTCTCCACTCCCACGCCGGTTGGGAGAATCGCATGGGCCGCCAAAATTTCCCGGGAAGCCGGTCCGACGCCCTCCCGCAATTCTCCCAAGCGGCGGGAGCGGCCCCGTCAAGTTCCGCGGGCCGCAGGCCGGAGAATCGCCGGAGACACCCAAAATGGCGATTCTCCGGCACCCCCGCGATTCTCAGGCCCGGATGGGCCAAGCGGCCAGGCCAAAACGGCGGGTTCCCCCCGGCGCTGTCCACCCCTGGTCGCTGCCGTCGGGAACAGCGCGGGAACGCTGGGGGGGCGGCCTGCGGGGGGGGGGGGGGGGGGGGATCCTGCACCGGGGGGTACCTCAAATGTGGCATGGCCCGCGATCGGTGCCCACCGATCGTCAGGCCGTCCTCTCTGAAGGAGGACCTCCTTCCTTCCGCGGCCCCGCAAGATCCGTCCGCCATCTTCTTGCGGGGCGGACTCAGAGAGGACGGCAACCACGCATGCGCGGGTGACACCAGTTATGCGGGGCCGGCCGCGTCATCTATGCAGCGTCGCCTTTACGCGGCGACAAGGCCTGGAGCGTGTAGATGATGCAGCCCCGATCCTAGCCCATTGTCGGGGCCTGAATCGGTCGGGATCGGGGCCGTTTCGCGCCGTCGTGAACCGCAACGGCGTTCACGACGGCGTGGGCACTTCGGCGCGGGAGTGGAGAATCCCGCCCCATAGGTCAGTTGATCTGGTAAAGTAGATGGGAAAATGAGAGAATTGATCATCAGGGAGATGGCAATTGGGCAATCAGAAAATCATAATACAGTTGGGCAGAGTACAAAAGGGTTTAAGAAGAAAGGGAAATTTCCCAACCTATTAGAATTTATTGGGGTTACAACCAGAGGTGGGATAAGAAAAACTAGTGGATACAGGGTATTTGGATTTTCAGAAAGCATTCATTAAAGTCCCACATAAGAGATTACACAAATTTAGGGTTTAGTTATATATTAGCATGGATTGAAGATTGGTAAATGGACAGAAAACAGAGTCGGAATAATTTGGGCATTTGCAGGTTGTCTGGCTGTAACTAGTGGGGTACCACAAAGTCAATGCTTTAGTTTTAGCTTTACAATCAATATCAATGACTTAAAAGAAGGTAATTTTTCCAAACTTGCTAACAATGCAAAGTTAGGTAAGGAAATAAATTGTGAGGCGACACAGAGATACAGACAGGCTAAATGGGTGGGCAATAATGTGGCAGATGGAAATAATGTAGAGAAGTGTGAAGTTACGCATTTTGGTAGGATAGATAGAAAATCATACTGTTTTTAAATGGTGAGAGACTGGGAAATGTTTACATTCAAAGGAACCTGGGTCTCCTTGTACACAAATTACAGAAAGTTAACATACACAAAGTTAACATGCAGTACAGCCAGCAATTAGGAAAGTAAATGATGAGGGGATGGACGAGTGGGAGATGGCATGGAGGGTGGGGAGAAATGGCACGTGCGGCCAAGAGCCAGTGTAGAAAGCTATGTAAATATACCATCTTGCCATGTATATATCTTGCTCAGGATGACTTTGCGTTATTTTGTTACGGGGGGGGGGGGGGGGGGGAGAGAGTTATTGTTTGTAAGAGGAAAAAATTGTGTTGTTAAAAACCTTTAATAAAAATATTTTTTTAAAAAGCAAAGTAAATGGTGTGTTAGCATTTATTAACAAAGGGATTGGAATGCAAGGGCAAAATCGTCTTACTGCAATTATACAGGGCCTTGGTGAGACCACATCTGTAATACGGTGTACAGCTTTGGTCTCCTTAACCAAGGAAGGATGACGTACTTACCTGAGATAAAGTGCAAAGATTCAGTAGACTGATTCTGGGATTTGGGGATTGTCATGGGGACAGTTTTGATCCGATTAATTGGATGGTAGTCAATGAATTGGTCAAAATGCTGTATTCTGCCCAGTAACAGGTAGTGATTGTTCATGCCTTAGTGGGATGATTTCCAGAGACCCAAGGAGCTCAGTTTGAATCTTGGGCATTCAGGGGAAAGGACCTTCTCTCTCCAGAAAGGCTGGGAGTTGATGTATTTCTGAAACTGCAGAGACCATTACAGGCTGTAAAGGGAGACCTGGATGTAAAAGCTTACTTTGAAGGAAGGTCTGCTTAAAGACAACCATCTGAATCAAATACTCTTTTTCCTTTTACTTACGATTTTCACTCCGCTCCTACCCTCTGTTTGCTTGGTGTGTGCGTGTGTATATATATGGGGGGAAATTAAAGTTGGGGCATTGGAATTAGACGATAGTTAACCAGCTGTATTTGCTGCATATTTCATTATAGTTCTTGTTAAGAATAAAAAGGAATTGTGTTTAAATTTACAAACCTGGTGACTGTAATTATTGTGCCGCCAAAGGCCAAAGACTTTGGGTATTTTTCTAAGAATTGTTAATTGAATTGTGTTGCGATTCTGGGACAAATGGGGCTGGAATTGACGCTCACTATCCCAAGGTGTTTTAACAGCTGTATGTACCGGTGCACCGCCGGTGTGTTGTCATCACCTGGTTCACATTGCTCCAAACCTGTTGTAAACCTCACCGACGGGAAATCTCAATGAGGGGGGGAATGGGACATTACATCGGGGAAGCCCTATAATCATATGTTAATGCATTTAAATGAGGTTCTCAACCTTCCTGGGCAGGACCCTCATCACATCAATGATGGGGACAATTGCGCTGCAAGATTCCGTCGCCGAGATTCTTGTTTTATCACTCATGCGGGATTTTACGAACGTGGGTGCAAAATCCCGGCCATAATGGAAAACATTTAGAAACTGAAACTATAATAAAAAGCTCAAGGGAAGATCATTCTCAATTAACCATATTGAATTATTTGCAAAGGTAACAGAAGAAGGCGAGGGTAATTCAGTGGATGTAATATATTTGGATTATCAAAAGGCCTTCAATAGTAGACTCATGATTATAGTCAAAGCATTTGCTGTCAGGGGAGGGAGAGCAAATTGCATAGCAAACTGGCTGTAAAACAGGGAACAAAAAGTAAGGCCACCTAGTCAGACTGTAAAAAGGTGGAACGTGGTATGTCATAGGAATCCGTGTTGGGACCACCACTGTTCACATGTTTCTTTAATGATTTGAATTCGTGAATCAAAAGTACAACTTCTAAATCTGCGGAAAAGGTCAAATTCCGGGGTGTAGTTGATAGAAAAAAAAATTGTGATAAAAAATAAGACAAGGCAATAATAAACCTACAGAATGTATGTTTGTAAAATACATTTCTGCAAGTACATAAGCAGTGATCAAAATACATACTGTGAGGTGACTACGCAAGTGGAAGCAGGCCAATTATGGATGGGCAGTAAATGTTGGCCTTGCCTGCGATGCCCACATTGCAAGAACAAATCAATTTTTAAAAATCCGATCATGGAAGTCTTGATCTTTTTCTATCTGTTGGTTTGTGAATCCATTTCATAACATATTACATATATACTTGGATTTCAGTTCACAAGTGAAGTGAAAGGAAAAGCTGTGAATGCAGCGACATTGTATTTAATAGGATCTCAACATTAGATGCTTTTGGGACTTGGTGGAATGACAGGGCTGCACTTATTGCCCATCCCTAACTGCTCTGACAACTGACTAGTTTTTGGGGCACAAAGTCCTATTATGGGAAGGCATGTCACATATATGCCAGATTTGAGTGGTGCAAGCTCCTCTCTGAATGACATTAAAAAGTCAGTGGTGTTTTTAACAGCAGGTTTCACTAGATTTAGAATTCAATTTCAGAATTCATAGCGGCAGAAAATTAAATCATTACCTCAAGGATATTGTACCAACAATTATTCATGTGCAGACTCTTGTCAGCCCAGCTAAAACATAGTTATGCTGCTGGAATAAAATAGTTGATGGGTATAATGTACTAAAATCACAGGTTTGGTAGATGGCAGCATTTAATCAGACTTTCTCAAATGTTTCAGCATTATAAACTGGAATTAGATTGAGGAGGAAAACTATCAAGTTGACCCAATGTAACAAACAGGATAACTGTGCTGAGTCTCTTGTCAAATCCTTTTCCCAAAGGCACAAAGATAAATTACTATTACAATAGCTCATGTCACTATAGCTACTACTTTGTGCGTGATGAAAAATTTCAAAGCTGAAGATGTATTTTTTCTACAATCAGATTCTCTAAAAAGAAAACATGCTCTTGAGGTACACAGACATTTAGAAGCATCTAGCAAAAATGCCAGTCCTGCATATGCGTCTCATGAAATCCCCGTTCACAAATCCCAAAGTAGTAACAGATATTGTGTCTATTCTGAGCCAGAGTTCTCAACTCACATACTGGCTACTGTTCATGTACTGTCGATCATTGGCTTCTTTCCAATTCTACCGCCTAGTTTAGTCAGCAAGTAAAATGCACTAAAGCACAACTGGACCCAAGAATTACTAGTTCTACCACAACTAGCATTTTATTACCAACAAGGCTCACGTAGGTGGAAATGATTGCATTTTTGATGTTTGTAAAATAAAATTAAAAAGTCAATGCAAACATATAAACTGATAACTGTTGGAAGTCCCTTCACATCTGATTTACAGAAGCACCAAATCACTGGAATCACTTAAAAAAGAACAAACTCCTTGATGATCAATGCATTCTTTACTGGGTCCCAATTCAACTACATTTCGATAGGTCCTAATTCAAACTATATACCAACAGAAAGTGAACCATGAGGATAAAGGGCTCATACTGAATTCTTGAGACTAATTTCTCTCTCTGTCTCTCTCTCTCTCCTCAATTTAAATGGGACAACCAGCTCACAGCATTGATTACTTTGAATTACAATCCCTCAGGGTTTGTGGAAATGTAGAGAACTATATGATTAATGACTCAGCTATGGAGACCGTGGGTGTCGCTGTAGAACGTTACCACAGAGTAAGGCCAAAGATTGAAACATCTGCAGTGTTGAGGTTTTGCTAACATTGTGCAAGATGTAAACACTTGAACTGAAAATCAGTTAACTTACTATGCTGAAAAAATTTCTGTTTACTTATGGAAGCATCAACTCTAATAAATTTTATTCCCGAAAGTGATTAAGAATGGGAAGAGCCAAACAGATAAGACCAAATATTATAAAGCAGATTCTTTGTGAATATTTTAAGTAAATGCAGACGTGATACAAACTGTTTATAAAATACTTAACATTTGGATAAATGCACAAAGTTGTCATCAAATCATGCCTACTCCAAGGTTCCTTGTAAAACACAGTACTTTTTAGCACTAAATTCCCATACACGTTGTAACACCATGACTGGGCTTTTAACAGATATCAAAGAATGTAGAATTTATCAAGCTGAGAAGGAAGGATAAATTGAAAAGGAAAAACGAAGAACATTACAGAACTTTAAAAATTGACAGCAGCTTCACAGCCATATTAATTATGGAAGTGTGATGGAACAGAGTTTGTAGGGTGTACAGTGTTAAAAATGTTAGAACAGCGTATAACTCTGATTGTATTTTACTGACGAGCAAATTGCTCATGGAGGGAAATTCAGCTTTTCTATTCCTGTGGTTTGCTTATTTCATTTCATTAATTAGATGAATGCTTTGAGGTTTGGGATTCATATCGTTTTAGGCCATTTTGACTCTTGGGAATCTGCCAGGGATCTTATTCACAGATAAAATGCCAGCCAAAAACCTGAAACACATTTATACAGACTGGAAGAAAAAAAATAGGTAAAAAAAAACTTATGACTCCATAATGAACTTCACATTTCTCTTGGGACCTGACTTCTGACACAAGGAGTGGGCCAAATAAGAACCAGAGCGTGGGCCTCGACATCAGCCTGCTTTTAATTAGGCCATGTAAAGGAACTCTTCGACAGAAACTCATCAAGTTGAAGAGTTCATACACAAAACCTCCTGTGGGTCTAGGCAAAGCCAATACTGAAAGGCAGTGTCTTTCAAATAAACGTTTCTGTTATACCAGGAGTAGAGTCATTTATTTTGGACATTAACCCTTTGACATTGAGGATAACAAATGTTATCCATGGATGTTACACTGACCCAAATTGGCACCGAATCACATGCCTTATTGATGCTATGCCAGATTCTCTCCCCTTAACTTCAACATTCCAGAATCCCGTTTACATAGGGAATCAGAGAATGATTCAAATCATGGCAATCTAAATGAGTTATCTTCATTTCACCTCAACAGGTTTTTTTTCAGGGGGACCCCATGTTGTATGGTATTTATCTTCTATTTGGATCCCCATGTGTTCCACACCTCCTGGAGGTGGATACGTAACTTGCTCTCAGGTTGCCTTAAAATTGTTGGATAAAAGATAGTGAAAGCAACAACTTATTTTTTCTTCTTTCTCTGTACTTTTGAAATGAGGGATTTAGAGTGAAAACACCCAAAGCTGCTTCTTTTCATTCAAAAGGAAAAGAGTAGAAAGACATGCATTTCTATTTTGTTTTTAAATGTCCACTCATTGGGATTTTCAATATTTTACAAAGAATTCACTGAAAAAAAGACAGCGATAGGTATCAATGTACAGTGTGTACAGCAGAAAACAATAATTGGGAACAAAGAAGACCGGATGAATCAGGGATAAAATCCCCAGCATGTTCCTTCCACGGATAAATGACCTGTCTGCACCCAAACAGGATACAGGCAACATTATAGACCTACATCTCACTCATAGCTACAAAACAAAATGACAGGTGAAAAAAAATATATATTCTGAGGATAATGCTCTCTCGACAACAGGAACCTTCTCATGGGCCGCCACCACCTCAATAAAGGGGCAGCACGGTAGCATTGTGGATAGCACAATTGCTTCACAGCTCCAGGGTCCCAGGTTCGATTCTGGCTTGGGTCACTGTCTGTGCGGAGTCTGCACATCCTCCCCGTGTGTGCGTGGGTTTCCTCCGGGTGCTCCGGTTTCCTCCCACAGTCCAAAGATGTGCAGGTTAGGTGGATTGGCCATGATAAATTGCCCTTAGTGTCCAAAATTGCCCTTAGTGTTGGGTGGGGTTGCTGGGTTATGGGGATAGGGTGGCGGTGTTGATCTTGGGTGGGGTGCTCTTTCCAAGAGCCGGTGCGGACTCGATTGGCCGAATGGCCTCCTTCTGCACTGTAAATTCTATGATAAAGATACCATGCAACTCTCAAAATTGGATTTACATGTCTTGCATCGCAAGTGTCAGTGTAGACCATTTTGTCAGGGTGGGAAACTTTACAAAAGCAGCTGCGCCAAAGACAAGGCCCCACCCCAAATTACTCCAGCCGCCATGAATCAACGAGGATTAAAGTACATTGTCTGGACTCAAAAGTGCTGAAACATTGGGCAACAAATCTCAGTACATAGTAAAAGCCATGTAAACCAAGAAAAGACAGAGGGATATGCACAAGGATGAAAACAAAGATTGAAAGATGGGCAGAGCTGGAGCTCACAAAAATGCGGCCTCTCCTGCGCTCATATCACGTGATCCCCAGACTTGCTTTTCTGTAGTGTCTTTCATTTTCTCAGAAAGCTAAAAGAAAGTACTTTTGAGGCACAGTGACTGTTGCTTTGCATGCAAATTCAGCAACCAATTTGTGCACAGCAATGTACCACCAGTAACGTTGGCAATAATAATCAGTTAATTTGGTGTTGGTTGAGGAATGGTATATCATTAGGTTAGTTATATACAAACACCTTTATCTGGCATGAATCTAACTATAGGTTTTACCCTTCCAGGCACAAATTAAACACACTTAAAACTATAGCTTATTTCTAATCTTTACCAATACAAATATAAATCCTTTAGCTTTTGTTTTCCTAACAAAAGGAAAAGATAATTTTCACTTGAGGAAGGAATGTCTATTAATGAACAACCAGCATAATTTGTTAAAGGCATATCTCATCTGACTAATCTGTTTAAGTTCTTTGAAAGGGAGATGAAAATAGTGCCACAGAAGTGTATAAATGGAATTTTAAAAGACTTTTGAGAAAGTAACATTTGACCCCAAACTTATTTGGGAAATAAAAGCACTTGGTAAGATAATTTTAATTTGAATATGTTAATTTACTAAGGAATGAGAGGTTGAGAGCACAGTAGTGACGAGCGGATGTTTTTCAATTTGGAGAGACATATGAAATACAGTCCACCAAGTGTCACCATTGGGACCATTTCTTTTCTTGTTAGGTGACTTGGACCTCAGTAAAAGGTGTACAATTTCAAAGGTGGAAATGATACAAAACTGGGCAACATAGTGAATGGTGAGCAAGATAGTAGTAGACCAGAAAGACATATGAAATGTAAAGATACAATTTATGGCATGCAAATACGAAGTTGTATTCTTTGGGAGAAATAACATTAAGAGGCAATATAACCTAAATGGTCATATTTGGAGGTAGGTACAAAAGCAGGGGACATAGGGTTGCAAATTTTTGAAGTTGTCAGGGCAAGTTGATAAGACAGTTGAGAAAGTTTGGTTTTGTAAACAGAGATATTAAATATAAAACCCATGCAGTCATGCTAACAATTTACAAATCTCTGTTTGGTCTTAGCTAGAGAGCTGTGAACAACTCGGGACATTACACTTTAGGGTGGGTGTCAAGGCCTTGAAGAGGGTGCAGAAGAGGTTCAGCAAGATGATAACCAGCCTTCAGTAATGTGGAAAGATTGGAGAAGCTACAATTGTTCCCCTTAGAGCAAAGTTTAGAGGGAGTTTTAAGAGATATTCAAAATTACAAGCATATCTATTTTGACAGGTCAGTCAGTAACCAGATGTCATAGATTTAAAATAATTGTCAAAAGATGTAGAGGGAACATAAGGTCTGGAAAGATCTGGAATGCACTACCTGAAAGGGTGGTAGAATCAGATTTCATAGAGCATTCAATAGAATATTGCATATGTACTTTAGAGCAGGCATTGTCAAACTCGGGGGCGCGACCCGCGGGTGGGTCACGGGCGGGTGTCAGGAGCGTCGCAGAGCCGTCCGTCGCGGCGCTCCCGATCACGCAAATCTGCGTGCAACAGGCGCAGCAACCAGCTGTTAATAACACCGGCTGCAAGCAGCCTTCAAAATGGCCATAAACATGGAAAAAGAATGCGCCTGCACTGCGCATGCATGCCAGGTCATCAGCACGCAGGCGTACAGCTATGCGCATGTGCGTCGATGATCGGGCACGCATGCGCAGTGCGGCCGCTTTTTTTTTAACGGTCGCAGCTTATTGTTTTACAAGTTCGGTGGGGGGGGGTATTCAATTTATTCAATTATTTTATTGATTTAATTTTTATTTTTTTCATTTATTTTATTCATTTATTTTTACAAGTTCGGGGGGGTTTTATTCGATAAAATTTTACAGGAAAAAAAAAAATGCAGAACTTTTACAGATGGCGACTCCATACTTTCCGACACTGGAAGGCTACACCTTCATCCAACAGGTTCCATTGGAGGAGTGTGTACGAGGGCCAAAGGGACCCAAAACCATTTCCTCCATTTTTGTCAGCAGCAAACAAGGTAAGAGAAAATGGTGGGTCGCGCAGGTCGGCCGGCGTGGGTCGCGCAGGTCGGCCGGGTTGGGTCCCGAAGGTTGGCCAGTTGGTAAAAATGGGTCCCCAGAAAAAAAGTTTGAAGAACACTGCTTTAGGGGACTGATTTGCAAGGTTTCGGGGGTAAAATTGGGCCGTGGGTAGAGTTGTCAACCCTCCGGGAATGGCCGAGAGTCTACCCAAACCGACATAAATCGCCTGGTAGCCAAAGAAAGCATCCCAAGAGATTTTAAAACAATACTTTAAACAAATCAGTCCCAAAATTTGACATTAGCAACCACAAAAAAGGGGAAACTACAACAGCCATTGTAAGACATTTCCACATAGTGATATCACATCCAGCACAGCACCATCCAATTAGAAGCAAGATCCCAGCGGAGACAGGTTCCTGTAGAGACTTTCCGTGGGGGCGAACAATGTGTTCCTCCTTCCCTGAAATAGCTAGCTGGGACACATGGGGGGTCCCCAAGAGCCCATGATCAGCGACTGAATTCAGGAACCTGGAGCAGTTGATACCCCCTGCTCCTCTGTAGCCCACAAGTCCATCTCCATCTCGCATGGTCAGGAAAGCAATACCATTCGGTGACTTGTCTCGCTTTTCCAGGGAAAAGACCATGTGAGTGTAGGTGATGGAGGCCTTCCCTCCAGGTAACCTTGAAGGTTCCAAGTAGTCTGGCAAAGGACAAGTCTTCCATGGGACCTTCGATCTGTGCGAAGAAGCTCAGAGTGAGCCACGTTGCTGCTGCAGATCAAAGGGCACAGAGATCTGTCCCTGGGTTAAATCCGTCAGGCCATCTCAGGAAGACACCACAGCTCTTGTATTTGGGAAAAATTCAACAGCCAGAGCAAACATCCCATCAGGATGCATCCTAACTTTTCATTTCTTTTTTATTCATATGCAATGATAAAATAATGAATTAAAAATATCAACAAGGGGGAAAATGGTGTTTATATTAGGCCTTAAGTTCGCTATGAAACAATTTCTCCTGCATACTCCCCAGAAAGGTCAGCCGCAAAACCTGCTTACGCCACACCAAAGGCTTTTCGTGACATCACTTCCGCATGTGTCCTGTAATATGTCCAAACCAGAGTTGACTAGTCCCCTAACTATGGGGCTAAATTGGGCAATTTTTAAAAGCCAACACATGCGCAATGGGCTGAATAGTCTCCTCTATGAAATTTTATGATTTCAGAGAATACTTTAGGCAGTCAATATGTTAAAAAATTGATACCAGACATATATTGTTGGCACTTTCATTATTCAAAGCTGATGTACTTTAAACAAAGCAAACTAGGCCAGCACCAGTTGAGAGACAATTCTTTATTTAAAATGCACTAAAATTTCACACACACAAACACTGACAAATGGATGGTATGGCTTGGCTGCAAGTTTTTTCAACCTTACTTTAACATACAAAAATAACTATTTTCATGCTTTAGATTTTTCAACAATTTGGAAACCTTAAATGCCATGGAACAAAACGATCCAGGCTCTTTCCAATAATTACACACGCTCCTAAGGGCAGCTGGACATTCATAGGATTGAAAAACAGTAGACAGAAGGCTAAAGGGTGGTCCAAGAACCAACACAACAAGAGGTGGGGACAGTACAGAAGAAAAAGGAAGGAAGGAAGTTACATCTATTCAATCTCTGGCATCAATGGTCACCGCAAGGAGCAACAGTGCGAGCCTGGAAGCAAGTTGTGTATGTGTACCCTAACAGTAGCCGTGACATCATTACAGCATAAGAAAGATAATATAATTGCCCTAGGAGGGGGCAGGTAGGGGGAGGAACATATTCAGAATAGTATATAAAGAAAATAAAAAAGCATAAATAAACCAGACATGTTGTATAATTCGAAGGCATTCTACCCAAAATTACTGTTTTTAAAAAAACACTCTACAGAGATGCACATACCTGCTGTGCATTTCTAACAAAAAGAAAGCAGTCTTATAAGTATTCTACCACTTCCCTTTATCTCAAGGGTATGTTACGCACCTCTAATGGCTGGTTAATGGTAGTATTGATGGAAACATGATCCGGGTACAAGTTGGAATTGCCGTATTAAATAGGAGAAAATACGCATTTTAAAAATCAAAATTAGAATATGCGTGTGACATACAACTCAGAGAAGAAAAAAATACAAAAAGCTAGTCAACTCCAGCATGATGCCACCACCAAACACATCTTTCTGTTACATCCCAGTCAGCATTCCACAGGGACTGCTCCCTTCATGCCACTCTTTATAACCAGCTCCTCATCCCCTTCCCACAGCACTTCCCATGCAATTGCAGAAGGTGCAAGCAACACCTGCCCTTTTACCTCCTCTCTCTTCACTGTCCAAGACCCCAAACATTCCTTTCAGGTAAAGCAGTATTTCACTTGCACCTCCTTCAATTTGGTCTACTATACTCGCTGCTCCAAATCCAGTCACCTTTACATTGTGGAGACTAAATGCAAACTGGGTGACTGCTTTGAGAACACCTTCGCTCAGTCCATAAGCGTGACTCTGGCTCTCCTGTTGCTTGCCATTTCAACTTATCATCTAGCTCCCAATCCCATTTATTCACCTTTGGACTGCTGCAACGTTCCAATGAAGCACAACGCAAACTGGAAAAATAGCACCTTATTTGGCACTTTTCAGACGCGATTCAGCATTTGGGTTCAACAATTTCAGACTATGAACTCTTCACTCCATCTTGACCCCCTCTATTTGATACACATTTTTTGTCTTAAAGCAACCACTCCTCCCCCCCACCCCACCACAGGGCTATTGGTCACCGCCTCTTAAGTAGCTGTGGTCCTCTCAAAGCACAATAGAAACAGGTGGAACTCAACCAGCCCCCACACATAAAACACCTTTGTCCAGCATGAATCTAACTAAAGGTTTTATCCTTCCAGGCACAGAAACATTAAATTAAACACACTTAAACTATACTTTATTTGTAATGTTTACCAATACAAATATAAAACCCTCAAAACTACCTTGATTTTCCCAACAGATTCAAAACGTTAACTCGGTTTCTCTCTCCACTACTGCTGCCAGACCTGCTCGAGTTTTTTCAGGATTTTCTGTTTTTATTTCCGATTTCCAGTATTGACAGTATTTTGCTTTTATACTTTAAATATACTATATATAGTTTACGACCACCAGAACCTTGAAGTCAAGTGATCAATAGAAATAGATGAATTTTTAATCCCCATCATTTAGCTTTTAGAATTTAGGATGCTTTACACAAGTTGAAGATTAAAATATACAAGCGCATACCTTCCAAGCTCCAGGACATCGTACCTTAAGTGTGCCTCAAAGCAGTGCTGGGTTCTATCTCTCCGCCCCCCTCATGTAAGGATTGCATGGCAATTGCCTGAGAAGTTCAAACTTCTGTTCGGCATTTTTCCTGAACTGGGAACCAGTCTGGAACTAAAATATAAATCACATTGGGTGGTTCCGACTATGTCACAGTAATAGTCACCCAGAAAAAGTTAGAATAATTAAAACCACATAAGAACATAAGAACTAGGAGCAGGAGTAGGCCATCTGGCCCCTCGAGCCTGCTCCACCATTCATTGAGATCATGGCTGATCTTTTGTGGACTCAGCTCCACTTTCCAGCCCCAACACTATAACCCTTAATCCCTTTATTTTTCACAAAACTATCTATCTTTATCTTAAAAACATTTAACGAAGGAGCCTCTACTGCTTCACTGGGCAAGGAATTCCATAGATTCACAACCCTTTGGGTGAAGGAGTTCTCCTAAACTCAGTCCTCAATCTACTTCCTCTTATTTTGAGGCTATGCCCCCTAGTTCTGCTTTCACCCACCAGTGGAAACAACCTGCCCGCATCTATCCCATCTATTCCCTTCATAATCTTATATGTTTCCATAAGATCCCCTCTCATCCTTCTAAATTCCAATGAGTACAGTCCCAGTCTACTCAGCCTCTCCTCGTAATCCAACCCCTTCAGCTCTGGGATTAACCTAGTGAATCTCCTCTGCACACCCTCCATTGCCAGTACGTCCTTTCTCAAATAAGGAGACCAAAACTGAACACAATACTCCAGGTGTGGCCTCACTAACACCTTATACAATGCCAGCATAACCGCCCTAGTCTTAAACTCCATCCCTCTAGCAATGAAGGACAAAATTCCATTTGCCTTCTTAATCACCTGTTGCACCTGTAAACCAACTTTTTGCGACTCATGCACTAGCACACCCAGGTCTCTCTGCACAGCAGCATGTTTTAATATTTTATCATTTAAATAATAATCCCTTTTGCTGTTATTCGTACCAAAATGGATAACCTCACATTTGTCAACATTGTATTCCATCTGCCAGACCTTAGCCCATTCACTTAGCCTATCCAAATCCCTCTGCAGACTTCCAGTATCCTCTGCACTTTATGCTTTACCACTTATCTTAGTGTTGTCTGCAAACTTGGACACATTGTCCTTGGTCCCCAACTCCAAATCATTTATGTAAATTGTGAACAGTTGTGGGCCAAACACTGATCCCCGAGGGACACCACTAGCTACTGATTGCCAACCAGAGAAACACCCATTAATCCCCACTCTTTGCTTTCTATTAATTAACCAAACCTCTATTCATGCTACTACTTTCCCCTTAATGCCATGCATCTTTATCTTATGCAGCAACCTTTTGTGTGGCACCTTGTCAAAGGCTTTCTGGAAATCCAGATGTACCACATCCATTGGCTCCCCGTTATCTACCGCACTGTTAATGTCCTCAACAAATTCCACTAAATTAGTTAGGCACGACCTGCCCTTTATGAACCCATGCTGCATCTGCCCAATGGGACAATTTCCATCCAGATGCCTCGCTATTTCTTCCTTGATGACAGACTTCAGCATCTTCCCTACTCCCAAAGTTAAGCTCACTGGCCTATAATTACCCGTTTTCTGCCTACCTCCTTTTAAAACAGTGGTGTCACGTTTGCTAATTTGCAATCCGTCGGGACCACCCCAGAGTCCAGTGAATTTGGGTAAATTATCACTAGTGCATTTGCAATTTCCCTAGCCATCTCTGTTAGCACTCTGGGATGCATTCCATCAGGTCCAGGAGACTTGGCTACCTTTAGCCCCATTAGCTTGCCCATCATTACCTCCTTGGTGATAACAATCCTCTCAAGGTCCACACCTGTCATAGCTTCATTTCCATCAGTCACTGGCATGTTATTTGTGTCTTCCACTGTGAAGAGTGACCCAAAAAATCTGTTCAGTTCCTCAGCCATTTCCTCATCTCCCATTATTAAATCTCTCTTCTCATCCTCTAAAGGACCAATATTTACCTTAGCCACTCTTTTTTGTTTTATATATTTGGAGAAACTTTTACTATCTGTTATTATATTCTGAGCAAGTTGACTCTCATAATCTATCTTACTCTTCTTTATAGCTTTTTTAGTAGCTTTCTGTTGCCCCCTAAAGATTTCCCAGTCCTCTAGTCTCCCACTGATCTTTGCTACTTTGTATGCTTTTTCCTTCAATTTGATACTCTCCCTTATTTCCTTAGATATCCACGGTCGATTTTCCCTCTTTTTACCGTCCTTCCTTTTTGTTGGTATAAACCTTTGCTGAGCACTGTGAAAAATCACTTGGAAGGTTCTCCACTGGTCCTCAACTGTTTCACCATAAAGTCTTTGCTCCCAGTCTACCTTAGCTAGTTCTTCTCTCATCCCATTGTAATCTCCTTTGTTTAAGCACAAAACACTAGTGGCTTGATTTTACCTTCTCACCCTCCATCTGTATTTTAAATTCCACCATATTGTGATCGCTCCTTCCGTGAGGATCCGTAACTATGAGATCCTGAATCAATCCGGTCTCATTACACAGGACCAGATCTAGGACCGTTGTTCCCTTGTAGGTTCCATTACATACTGTTCTAGGAAACTATCGTGGATACATTCTCTAAACTCCTCCTCAAGGCTGCCTTGACCGACCCGGTTAAACCAATCGACATGTCGATTAAAATCCCCCATGATAACTGCTGTACCATTTTTACATGCATCAGTTATTTCTTTGTTTATTACCTGCCCCACCTTATTTGGTGGCCTATAGACTACTCCTATCAGTGACTTTTTCGCCTTACTATTCCTGATTTCCACCCAAATGGATTCAACCTTATCCTCCATAGCACCGATGTCATCCCTTACTGTTGCCCGGCTGTCATCCTTAAATAACAGAGCTACACTACCTCCCTTACCATCCACTCTGTCCTTCCGAATAGTTTGATACCCTCGGATATTTAACTCCCAGTCGTGTTCATCCTTTAACCATGTTTAAGTAATGGCCACTAAATCAGTCATTCACGATGATTTGCGCCATCAACTCATTTATCTTATTCCGAATACTACGAGCATTCAGGTAAAGTGCACTTATGTTGTCTTTTTTACCTCTGTTCTGAATCTTAACACCTGGATCAGTAACCTCTCCTAAGTTATATTTCCTCTTAACCTTTCTCCTAATTTTCCTTGTCGCTGAACCCATATCTTCATGTAACAACCTGCCGCGTCGCTTACCATTAATGTTTTCACTTCCCGTTTTATTCCTTTTAGTATTCCTGGTCCTATTCACTGAGCTCCCCTCAGTCACTATACCTTGTACTGTCGCCCTTTTTGATTTTTGACTATGGCTTCTCTGCCTTACACTTTCCCCCTTACTTTCTTTTGTTTCTGTCCCTGTTTTACTACCTTCCAACTTCCTGCATTGGTTCCCATCCCCCTGACACATTAGTTTAAACTCTCCCCAACAGCTCTAGCAACCCCCCCCCCCCCCCCCCCCCGTCCCCCCCAGGACATCGGTTCCAGTCCTGCCCAGGTGCAGACCGTCCGGTTTGTACTGGTCCCACCTCCCCCAAACCGGTTACAATGTCCCAGGAATTTGAATCCCTCCCTCTTGCACCATCTCTCGAGCCACGCATTCATCCTATCTATCCTGACATACCTACTCTGACTAGCTCATGGCACTGGTAGCAATCCTGAGATTACTACCTTTGAGGTCCTACTTTTTAGTTTAACTCCTAACTCCCTAAATTTAGCTTGTAGGACCTCGTCCCGATTTTTACCTACATCATTGGTGCCCATGTGCACCACGACAGCTGGCTGTTCACCCTCCCCCCCCCCCCAGAATGTCCTGCAGCCGCTCTGAGACATCCTTGACCCTTGCACCAGGGAGGCAACATAGCATCCTGGAGTCTCGATTGCGTCCGCAGAACCGCCTGTCTATTCCCCTTACAATTGAGTCCCCTATCACTATAGCCCTGCCATTCTTCTTCCTGCCCAGCTGCGCAGCAGAGCCAGCCACGGTGCCATGAACCTGGCTGCTGCTGCCTTCCCCTGGTGAGCCATCTCCCTCAACAGTAACCAAAGCGGTATATCTGGGTAACTATAGTACTGAGACCTGGCTGACACCCCCTCTCTCTTGCTACCATGGAGGCCTTGGCCTAGGTCATTGGTCCTGCACTGCTACAGGAGCAGCACTCCATTGCTGTAGCCTTTGGTTGCATCCATCAGTGGCCACATGAAAGGTGGGGGGGGGGGGGGGGGGTTCTGGTGTTCGAACCTACAACAATGAAAATTTCTCAATCTGTAATTGTCTGGATTGCAGGCACAATTTTGGTATACAGCACTGACCATCTCATCACCTCAACATTCACTACGACGAGTGATGCTAATTTCAAATGGCAATATTTGAGTCAATCGAGCCCACGAGCATGCTCTGGAAGCACACATCGTAGCTTAAGATAATGTTATGGGAAACAATGAAATAGGAATGAGGATGCACTGAAGCCGAAGTCTGTTCTTTATGAGCAACAATATGTGACCTTGAGGGCTTCTCGATATCTGAGAACTTTGGAGTTTGCAAGAGACAGGGCTGGCCATGAGGGCACAATGTGTGTTAAAGAGGAGGCATTTTAACGTTTGTCACGCCAGTGGTTGAATGTCGTCATCCTCCAGTGGTCCACATGCATAGAAAGGCGAGGATAAAAGCAAGCCAGCATCACCAGCTGAATGTGACAGAGAAAAAGCTGACAGAGCATTGAGTCATCACAGAATAGATGCACACCTGTGAAACATCCTCAGCTCTTTTGGCCCAAGCATCCCTTATCAGTTTCACCATTGAGGATTACACAGAATGCATTCTCCCATTGCATGTGATGGATCTCCTTGAGGAGCTTTGTTACATTGAAGGCATACAACTATGAGCCCACGGAGGATAGTGGAACAGCTCCTGGTGAAGTTAGGGTGAAACTGCGACTGGGATGCTGGCGATACGCTTGAAGAGGCAGCACCTTTTAACGTGTCAGGCTTCCCTCTTCCAGCTCGCAACACACCTCAGTAAGGAGACAAGCTCCCGAGACTTCATCATTTTTCAAAGCATCAGGACAGTGTGAGCTTGATGAGTAACTGTTCACTCTCATGTTGAAGTACATGGACGCAATGAGAGGAATAGAAATGCTGGTGTTCATGTTGGCCTATGATGGGCGGCACTTGTCCAAGAGGGTACTCACCACCACTTGCCCTCCTCCTAGTGGAATATTGTGGCAATGAGGGCCTCACATGCATGTTTGCCTCATATGGCCCCGTGCTATGGCCTCTTCCCCTGCAGCAAAGACCCGGCTTGCTTAATCTCGGTCAAGGTTGACGTAAATGTGGGCATTGACAAAAAGGGTGTCTATGATCCCATGGATGCATTTGTGCATGGATGCTTGAAAGATCCTGCAGAGGTCCCCAGTGGAGCCCTAGAAGGAGCTATTGGCAAACAAGAGTCACCAGATTGCTGGGCATGTGGAGGCATCGGCAACACTGGTTCTCACTGATCTGCAGATTAGAGATAGGAACTCTGTACACCCTGGGTCTTGCGAGCCACCTGTGCAAAAATGTCTGTGTCCGGAGAGGGCTCTCTCACCCTTGGCTTTGAGGATTTTGCTCCTCTCTTTTGGGAGCCAGGTAACTCTGTCACAATCTTCTTCTTCTCTCCTGCCTGTATACAATTATGCAGGCAACAATGAATCCAGCCTCCATCATCTTGATGGTCTCCTCTCCAGTATCAATGAAAAACAGGCAAGAGTCATCACTAGTCTCCAAAAGGTTCTCTTTCTGTCAATTACTTGTCTGTGAATGTGTATTCAAGGGTTTTGTTCTAGTATCGTAAACTACTCGTGTCTGAAATGATGGCCAGTGTGGGTGGGGTGCATATCAAGATGCTTCCCATCCCCAACATGACTGATTGCTATGACATTACTTTGGTCAGGTGCTTGGATGTGTTGTTTCCAGGTGCTGCAATCCACATTCCCTGCACTCCAATATGACATTTGTTGGAGTAAACAGGGGTAAGTGTTGAGTCAGGAAATTTGATTATTTGAGGGGCCCTGAGGTTTCTCTTTTCTGAACCGTCCAGCGCCACACCTGCCCTCCATCAACCTGCAGAGCCCTCACCAACAGAGCATCTCTTTTTAATTTTGTACTGAGTCATTACTGCAGGTTAGAAGATGGTGGTGCAGAGCTCTCACTGTCAGGCCAGCTTGGACCCTCCCTGTGTGACCAATCATCTGGAGGAGCTTAATGTTCATGTTTCTCTCCCTCACAGACCTTTCAATCCTCCCCATGACCCCTTCCATGCTGGCCGAGGGGTCCGGGATGTAGAGGAGGTAATCCGCACAGAGTGAGACTCTATGCTCTCTCTCGCCTCTCTGGATATCTCTCCAGCCTTTCACCACTCTGAGGGCGATCGTCAGTGGCTCGATTGTCAGGGGGAACAGCAGTGGAGATAGCGGGCACCCCTGCCTCATGCCTCTGTGCAGCTGGAAGTATTTAGAGCTTGTAGTGTTTGCCTGTATGCTTGCCATGGGAGTGCTCTACAGTAGTTTCACCCAAGCAGCGAACCCTGGTCCAAGCCCAAAACCGCTCTACTACCTCTACGAGGTACTTCCACTCGACTCTGTCAAAAGCCTTTTTGCGTCCAGGGAGATGATCTCTTCTGGTGTTCTCTCCCCGGATGGGGTCATTGTCAGCAGGCGCCTGATTATCGATGCTTCCCACCTCTGGGAAGCAGCTCACCAGCCGCATAGCTCCGGTTTTTGCCAGGATCTTCCCATCCACCTTGAGCAGCGAGATGGGCCTGTAGGACCCGCACTAAGAGGGTCTGTCTCATTTTTGGGTATGATCAATATTTTTTTTTATAAAATAAACATTTTATTGAGGTATTTGTTGGTATTATAACAACACAATAAACAATGTACATGAAACTATAAACATAGTGCAAAAGCCGTCTCCCTCCCTTACAGGACCCACCTTTATTAACCCCCTACTCTAAAATAAACGAACCCCCCCCCCCCCCCCTTCTGCTGACGATTAATTTTCCGCAAAGAAGTCGACAAACGGTTGCCACCTCCAGGCGAACCCTAACAGTGACCCTCTCAAGGCGAACTTGATTTTCTCCAAACAGAGAAAGTTAGCCATGTCCGATAGCCAGACTTCAGGGGCTTTGAGTCCCTCCAAGCTAATAGTATCCATCTCTGGGCTACTAGGGAAGCAAAGGCCAGAACGTCTGCCTCTTTCTCCTCCTGGAGTCCTGGGTCGTCCGACACCCCAAAATGTGCCAACCTTGTTTTTAACACCGAGGACATGACATCTGCAAACCCCTGCCAAAATCCCCTAAGCTTCGGACATGCCCAGAACATCGGGACAGTGGCGGACCTACATTTTTGGGGGCCCTGAAGCTTGAACTGTTATGGGGGCCCCTTCGCAACCAGCAACGAGGTCTGGGTAACCACTGTTATCTTCTTCAATGGGATTGTTCCTCAACAGATCACCACAAATTTTTTAAAAATTAAACCACTACATCTCAGATTTTGATTAAAATTGCTGTACTGGATTATCTCACATGTCAAAGTCACCGGTGTGAATAAAAAAATCCTATGCCTTATAGTTTCCGAGTTATTGGGGGGGATGAAAATTAGGGAAATGTTATATACATATGCATCATAGAATGATGAAATAAAACATAGAAAAGGCCACAGTCAATATAATCTTTTATTTTAGACCCCTATGAGAATACATACTACATGAAGCACATTTTACAAAATACTCTTTTTATGTTTTTTCTAGCAACATATTCACATACAGTTTTGTCATACGAGAGCTTCCTTACAATGTCATTTTCTAGAGACAATATGCATAAAGAATTTAAGCGCTCTTCAGTCATGGTAGACCGAAATTTGTTCTTTATAAAGGATAGCTTTGAAAAATTCCTTTCTGCTTCACAGCTCGTGATAGGCATTGTCAAGTACAGCTTAAGTGCAGTAGTAATATTGGGGAACACTTCAATTAGGTGTTGCTCACAAATAAGCTGAAGAACCTCTGTGCATTGCATTTTAGATGCCGTGTTTCCTTCTGTGTTCTGGGATTTCCTAAGGTGCAAATAGTCTTTGAACTGATAACACTGGTTTACTAATTTGTGGTCAATATCATCTTTGTAATACGATATTATAAGTTTAACACTGTCCTCATCAATTTCAGAATTGTTCAACAATTCTGAGAGGAGCACCTTTTTGCAATCTGCTCATATGGGTCAATCCTCTTGCGTAACTGGATTATCAAGCAGTCATAGAGTTGATATAGAACTTCTATCCTAAATTTGTCAGCTCCTCTCAAAGAAGCAATACCACTTGTTACATCTGAAAATTTCCTTGTAACAATGCGTTTGGAAGCATCAGAATAACATGAGGTGATATCTTCACACAAACCTTTGCTTCTGATTCATAGTGTGCAATCCTATCGGCTGAATTTTCTGAGTTCTTTAACAAACGAAAGTAAAGATGATAGCAGAAGATAACCTTCAAATACATCAAAACCAGGGGTTTGGAGTTTCTTACTTGTTTTCTTGAAACGCTCCAGCACCTCTTCCCAAACGACTGTTAAAATAGCATATTCCAGCTTTACCAACTTATGGTATAAATTCTTTGCATCTCGTTTACATTCAGGTTTCTCTTCTGAGTCTTCAAAAATATGTTTGAGAGTTTGTAAAATACCCATATATCCATTTTTAATTGCCCGGACTACTTCATAGTGTGCAGACCATCTAGTTACACTTAAGCTCTTTAGAGAAAAATGCAGAGTGACCTGTGTGTTTAAAATCCCCCATCTTCGTAGAGACCCAGAAAAGAAAACATACAGCTCCTGCAAAATGCCAAAATAGTCAACAACTTCAGGTACAGTCGACACTGCCTTTTCTCCAACAAGGTTAAGTGAATGGGCTGCACATGGTACAAAAACCCCTTCTCAGAAAGTAAAGCGCCATTTTTTAAGATTTATAATAAATAAGCTAAATAGGCTAAACTAGGCTATGTTCAAGTTAGCCTACGCTAGGCTATGCTAAGTTAGGCAATACTAGGCCACCAAAACTCATAGGTTAAGGTAATGTAACACAATTTACCAATATTTGAACACTTTTCATAATAAACACCTGTAATTTAACACAAATTCACCCTTTTATTACTTTTTCATAAATACTTGTATTAGCCTAGACTATGCGGTCGTAGCCTACCTTCTGTTCACCTCTTCATAAAAACAATAGGCATAGGCTAATCTAACACTATTTCACCTTTAATACTTACCTTAATTTTCTAAATATAACATTTATTTTTGAGTAGGGGTAAATAAAAAACTGTATCCTTATGAACACTTTATTGAAAAAAACTGTCCAGATCTCTATCACGAGTGCTATCACGTTGAAAATTCACGTTAGCATTGTGATTGCCTTTTCAACGGCTCCCCTTTTTTGTTACGAAACGTCATCTACTGTTTGTATTTCTGTCATAAATGTTAATAGTATTTTAAATTATTTATAATTATTTTATATTAAATATATTTAGAATGAAACATCCTCAATTTGAACGTTTTTTCGTTTACGGCTAGCCTACATGATACTTTAATAACCTTTTAATTTTAACTATTATTTTGTATTGAATTATACTATATTATTATTATTAGTTTTTTAAACCCCTTCTCATACAGTAGACACAAAATTTTTAAGCAATGTGGATGAAAATCGCTTCAGGGGCCCCTCCGGGATTAGGGGCCCTGAAGCTTAAGCTTCATTAGTTTCATAGTAGATCCGCCCCTGTATGGGGGCATGGTCCACTGGTCCTCCCGTACATTTGTCACACCTGTCTTCCACCCCAAAGAATCTGCTCATCCGGGCCACTGTCATGTGAGCCCGGTGAACGCCTTTAAATTGTATCAGGCTGAGTCTGGCACATGTTGCGTATGCGTTGACTCTACTCAATGCATCCCCCCATAGACCATCCTCTATCTCTCCTCCCAGCTCCGCCTCCCACTTGTGCTTCAGCTCCTCGGTCTGCGTCTCCTCTGACCCCATAAGTTCCTTGTAAATGTCCAAGACGCTCCCTTCTCCTACCCACCCTCTGGAAACTACCCTATCCTGAATCCCCCTTAACGGTAGGAGCGGGAAGGTTGACACCTGTTTACGTAAGAAGTCACGCACCTGCAGATACCCGAACTCGTTTTCCCTCGCCATCCCAAACTTCTCCTCCAGCGCCCTCATACTCGGAAAGCTCCCCTCTATAAACATATCCCCCATCCTGTCAATCCCTGCTCTCCACCATATCCAGAACCCCCCATCCAAACTTCCCGGGGCAAACCGGTGATTATTACAGAATGGGAACCAGACCGGTGCTCCCACACGTCACCTCCATTGCCCCCAGACTCTCAGGGCCGCCACCACGACGGGGCTGGTGGAGTGCCATGCCGACGGGAACGGCAGAGGCGCAGTTACCAAAGCCCCCAAACTGGTGCCCTTGCATGAAGCCGCCTCCATACGCTCCCATGCCGACGCACCCCCCCCCCCCCCCGCACTTCCTGATCATGGCTACATTCGCCGCCCAGTAATTACCTTCCATCCCCATGGGGTCTTGCCCGCCCAAACAAAGCCAGAGATCACTTTGGTGACCCTTTAAAAAAAGATGTGGAGATGCCGGCGTTGGACTGGGGTGAGCACAGTAAGAAGTCTTACAACACCAGGTTAAAGTCCAACAGGTTTGTTTCTAACACTAGTTTTTGGAGCATTGCTCCTTCCTCAGGTGAATCAACCTCTTCCTGAGGAAGAACCTGAGGAATGAACAACATACCTCTTCATTCACCTGAGGAAGGAGCAGTGCTCCGAAAGCTAGTGTTTGAAACAAACCTGTTGGCCTTTAAAAAAGACCGCGGAATAAAGATGGGGAGACATTGAAACACGAACAGGAATCTTGGGAGGACCGTCACCTTCACCGTCTGCACCCTCCCAGCTAATGACAACGGGAGCGCGTCCCATCTCCGAAAATTGTCCTTCATTTGGTCTACTAGCCGGGCCAGATTTTATTTTTGCAGCCGGTCCCATTCCCGCGCCACTTGAATGCCTAGGTACCTAAAGCTTCCCCCTACTAATCTAAACGGCAGCTCCCCCAATCGTCTCTTCTGTCTCCTCGCCTGGACCGCAAACTACTCACTTTTCCCCATATTTAGCTTATAACCCGAAAACCGGCCAAATTCCCCTAGGATCCTCATGATTTCTTCCATCCCCTCTAATGGATCCAATACATACAGAAGCAGGTCGTCTGCATAGAGCGAGACTCTTTGCTCCATTCCCCCCCCGAACCAGCCCCTTGAGGCTCTAAGAGCAATTGCCAATGGCTCTATAGCTAGCGCGAACAACAGTGGGGAGAGGGGGCATCCCTGTCTCGTCCCCCGGTGCAGTCTAAAATAACCAATGTTATCCTATTCGTCCGTACACTTGCCACAGGAGCCTGATACAGCAACCTGACCCAGTCAATAAAGCCCCTGCCAAATCCAAACCATCCCAGTACCTCCCACAGATAATCCCATTCTATCTGATCAAAAGCCTTTTCTGGCTGCCTCCCTCTTTCTAAGCTGCTGTGCAAGCATTCTGCTGGCCTTCTCTCCATACTGATAGATCACCCCCCTCGCCTTTCTCCCTGTGGTTAACAAGCCAACCTCTGCCTATAGCCTCCGCCTTTCCCTTAAAAGCCCTGCCGCTGGTGTCTCCGCATACCTCTTATCGATCTGTAGTATCTCCTTAACCAGTTGGTCCGTCTCTGCCCTGTCCACCTTCTCCCTATGGGCCCGTATCGTGATGAATGAATGAAATGAAATGAAAATCACTTGTCACAAGTAGGCTTCAATGAAGTTACTGTGAAAAGCCTCTAGTCGCCACATTCCGGCGCCTGTTCGGGGAGGTTGGTGCGGGAACTGAACCATGATGCTGGCCTGCTTGGTCTGCTTTAAAGCCAGCGATTTAGCCCAGTGTGTCAATCAGCTCCCCTCTGACCACGGCCTTCAGTGCTTCCCAGACCATTGCTGCTGAAATTTCCCCCGTGTCGTTGACCTGCAGGTAGTTCTGAATACATTTCCTCAGCCACTCGCACACCCCTTCGTCAGCCAAAAGTCCCACATCTAACCACCAGTGCAGGCGCTGGTTACTGTCTTTACTAACCTGCCGGTCAACCCAGTGCGGAGCATGGTCTGAGATTGTGATCGCTGCGTACCCAGTGTCCACCAACCCTGCCAGTAAGGCGCTGCTCAAAATGAAGAAATTGATCCGGAAGTAAACTTTATGCACGTGTGAATAGAAGGAGAACTCCTTCACCCTCAGCTGCCCAAATCCCCATGGATACAACGCCCCCCCCCCCCCCCATCTGCTCCATGAAACTTTTAATTTCTTTCCCATTGCTGGCACCCTGCCAATTTTCGAAGCCAGGGTCAATAACTGTGTTCAAGTCCTCTCCCATGACCAACCTGTGCGAGTCCAGGTCAGGTATCTTCCCCAGCATCCTCTTTATAAACTCCACATCATCTCAATTTGGCGCAAACATATTTACTAATACCACATGCACCCCCTCTAGCTTCCCACTGACCATAATATACGGACCTCCCACATCCGAGACTATTCTACCCGCCTCAAGCACCACCCGCTTATTGATCAGGATCGCGACCCCTCTAGTCTTTGAATCCAGTCCCGAGTGAAAGACCTGACTGACCCAGTCTTTCCTCAATCTAATCTGGTCAGTTACTCTAAGTTGCGTCTCCTGCAACATTACCATGTCCGCCTTCAGTCCCCCAAGATGCGCGAACACATGTGCCCTCTTGACCGGCCCATTTAACGCTCGAACATTCCAGGTGATCAGCCTAGTTTGGGGGGTTCACTGCCCCCCCCCCCCCCTCTTCGCCGATCAGCCATCCTCTTTTTTGGGCCCACCTCCAGCCCATCCTCCGCGCCTCCACCGGCCTGCCCCCAACCTCCTCTCTGTCCCTTGGCCCAGGTCCCTCCCGCGTCAGTGACCTAGCCCGCCCAGCTAGCTTCGTGGCCCCCATCCCTGGGGCCGAATAGTCTCCCACCTATTGTTCCCTCCCCCCGCTCATACAAACATACTCTCAACATCAAACAATCCCCACACAATTGCCCGACAGAAAAAACACAAAAAAATCTAAACAAGCACACCACCATCCTCCAACAGTGCAAATGGAAACCTTAACTCACTCAGCTCTGCCACTGGTCCCAAACCAATACAGGCGGCATGACAAACAGCTTCCACAAAATGAAAAATGTGAAACGTTTTTTTTTTGAAGAACAGAGAAACAAAAAGAAAAAAAACCAATAACGTTGCAGCAAAGTTCAACAGTTCTCAGTCCACTACCAGTCTTTTCCTTTTCATGAAGTCCAGCGCACCCTCAGGCGACTCAAAATAAAAGTGCTGTTCCTAGAACAAAAACAAAGAACAAAGAAATGTACAGCACAGGAACAGGCCCTTCGGCCCTCCAAGCCCGTGCCGACCATGCTGCCCGACTTAACTACAATCTTCTACACTTCCTGGGTCCGTATCCCTCTATTCCCATCCTATTCATGTATTTGTCAAGATGCCCCTTAAATGTCACTATCGTCCCTGCTTCCACCACCTCCTCCGGTAGCGAGTTCCAGGCACCCACTACCCTCTGCGTAAAAAACTTGCCTCGGACATCTATTCTAAACCTTGCCCCTCTCACCTTAAACCTATGCCCCCTAGTAATTGACCCCTCTACCCTGGGGAACAGCCTCTGACTATCCACTCTGTCTATGCCCCTCATAATTTTGTAGACCTCTATCAGGTCTCCCCTCAACCTCCTTCGTTCCAGTGAGAACAAATCGAGTTTATTCAACCGCTCCTCATAGCTAATGCCCTCCATACCAGGCAACATTCTGGTAAATCTCTTCTGCATCCTCTCTAAAGCCTCCACATCCTTCTGGTAGTGTGGCGACCAGAATTGAACACTATACTCCAAGTGTGGCCTAACTAAGGTTCTATACAGCTGCAACATGACTTGCCAATTCTTATACTCAATGCCCCGGCCAATGAAGGCAAGCATGCCGTATGCCTTCTTGACTACCTTCTCCACCTGTGTTGCCCCTTTCAATGACCTGTGGACCTGTACTCCTAGATCTCTTTGACTTTCAATACTCTTGAGGGTTCTACCATTCACTGTATATTCCCTACCTGCATTAGACCTTCCAAAATGCATTACCTCACATTTGTCCGGATTAAACTCCATCTGCCATCTCTCCGCCCAAGTCTCCAAACAATTTAAATCCTGCTGTATCCTCTGACAGTCCTCATCGCTATCCGCAATTCCACCAACCTTTGTGTCGTCTGCAAACTTACTAATCAGACCAGTTACATTTTCCTCCAAATCATTTATATATACTACAAAGAGCAAAGGTCCCAGCACTGATCCCTGTGGAACACCACTGGTCACAGCCCTCCAATTAGAAAAGCATCCTTCCATTGCTACTCTCTGCCTTCTATGACCTAGCCAGTTCTGTATCCACCTTGCCAGCTCACCCCTGATCCCGTGTGACTTCACCTTTTGTACTAGTCTACCATGAGGGACCTTGTCAAAGGCCTTACTGAAGTCCATATAGACAACATCCACTGCCCTACCTGCGTCCATCATCTTAGTGACCTCCTCGAAAAACTCTATCAAGTTAGTGAGACACGACCTCCCCTTCACAAAACCATGCTGCCTCTCACTAATACGTCCATTTACTTCCAAATGGGAGTAGATCCTGTCTCGAAGAATTCTTTCCAGTAATTTCCCTACCACTGAAGTAAGGCTCACCGGCCTGTAGTTCCCTGGATTATCCTTGCTACCCTTCTTAAACAGAGGAACAACATTGGCTACTCTCCAGTCCTCCGGGATATCCCCTGAAGACAGTGAGGATCCAAAGATTTCTGTCAAGGCCTCAGCAATTTCCTCTCCAGCCTCCTTCAGTATTCTGGGGTAGATCCCATCAGGCCCTGGGGACTTATCTACCTTAATATTTTTTAAGACACCCAACACCTCGTCTTTTTGGATCTCAATGTGGCCCAGGCTATCTACACACCCTTCTCCAGACTCAACATCTACCAATTTCTTCTCTTTGGTGAATACTGATGAAAAGTATTCATTTAGTACCTCGCCCATTTCCTCTGGCTCCACACACAGATTCCCTTGCCTATCCTTCAGTGGGCCAACCCTTTCCCTGGCTACCCTCTTGCTTTTTATGTACGTGTAAAAAGCCTTGGGACTTTCCTTAACCCTATTTGCCAATGACTTTTCGTGATCCCTTCTAACCCTCCTGACTTCTTGCTTAAGTTCCTTCCTACTTTCCTTATATGCCACACAGGCTTCGTCTGTTCCCAGCCTTTTAGCCCTGACAAATGCCTCCTTCTTCTTTTTGACGAGGCCTACAATATCTCTCGTTATCCAAGGTTCCCGAAAATTGCCGTATTTATCCTTCTTCCTCACAGAAACATGCCGGTCCTGAATTCCTTTCAACTGACACTTGAAAGCCTCCCACATGTCAGATGTTGATTTGCCCTCAAACATCCGCCCCCAATCTATGTTCTTCAGTTCCCGCCTAATATTGTTATAATTAACCTTCCCCCAATTTAGCACATTCATCCTAGGACCACTCTTATCCTTGTCCACCAGTACTTTAAAACTTACTGAATTGTGGTCACTGTTACCAAAATGCTCCCTTACTGAAACATCTACCACCTGGCCGGGCTCATTCCCCAATACCAGGTCCAGTACCGCCCCTTCATCTAGTTGGACTGTCCACATATTGTTTTAAGAAGCCCTCCTGGATGCTCCTTACAAACTCCGCCCCGTCTAAGCCCCTGGCACTAAGTGAGTCCCAGTCAATATTGGGGAAGTTGAAGTCTCCCATCACCACAACCCTGTTGTTTTTACTCTTTTCCAAAATCTGTCTACCTATCAGCTCCTCTATCTCCCGCTGGCTGTTGGGAGGCCTGTAGTAAACCCCCAACATTGTGACTGCACCCTTCTTATTCCTGATCTCTACCCATATAGCCTCACTGCCCTCTGAGGTGTCCTCCCGCAGTACAGCTGTGACATTCTCCCTAACCAGTAGCGCAACTCCGCCACCCCTTTTACATCCCCCTCTATCCCGCCTGAAACATCTAAATCCTGGAACGTTTAGCTGCCAATCCTGCCCTTCCCTCAACCAGGTCTCTGTAATGGCAACAACATCATAGTTCCAAGTACTAATCCAAGCTCTAAGTTCATCTGCCTTACCCGTAATACTTCTTGCATTAAAACATATGCACTTCAGGCCACCAGACCCGCTGTGTTCAGCAACTTCTCCATGTCTGCTCTGCTTCAGAGCCCCACTGTCCCTATTCCCTAGTTCTCCCTCAATGCTCTCACCTTCTGACCTATTGCTCCCGTGCCCACCCCCCTGCCATACTAGTTTAAACCCTCCCGTGTGACACCAGCAAACCTCGCTGCCAGGATATTTATGCCTCTCCGGTTTAGATGCAACCCGTCCTTCTTATATAGGTCACACCTGCCCCGGAAGAGCTCCCAGTGGTCCAGATAACGGAAACCCTCCCTCCTACACCAGCTGTTTAGCCATGTGTTTAGCTGCTCTATCTTCCTATTTCTAGCCTCACTGGCACGTGGCACAGGGAGTAATCCCGAGATTACAACCTTAGAGGTCCTGTCTTTTAACTATCTGCCTAGCTCCCTGAACTCCTGCTGCAGGGCCTCATGCCCCTTCCTGCCTATGTCGTTAGTACCAATATGTACAACGACCTCTGCCTGTTTGCCCTCCCCCTTCAGGATGCCCTCTACCCGTTCGGAGACATCCTGGACCCTGGCACCAGGGAGGCAACATACCATCCTGGAGTCTCTTTCACGTCCACAGAAGCGCCTATCTGTGCCCCAGACACATTAGACACATAGAGACTATAGAGTCCCCTATTACTATTGCTCTTCTGCGCTTTGACCCTCCCTTCTGAACATCAGAGCCAGCCGTGGTGCCACTGCTCTGGCTGCTGCTGTTTTCCCCGTTTCTGCTCAGCAAAGCCTTCCTGAATAACTGGCATCAGCTGCTCCGTTGACCGCTGGATCGACAAACCAGAGGTCCAGTCCTCCCCCATGCGGTCTCCCGCTGCAGCTTCAGCCTTCTGTCTTTCTGTTTCTGCCTTTACAAGCACTTCTAATCCTTCTCTCCATGCACCGATGCGCGAATTCAAACTTCAGTGGAAATTGCATCTGTCTTCAGTCTTACAATTCAAGTCCGGTAGAAAATCGGGGAAAAGGTCCAAAAGTCCGACCCGAGCGGGAGCCACCAAATGTGCGACTTACTCCTTCATAGCTGCCACCGAAGTCGGGTATCAGCAATATTGAGGCATGTGCTAATATTGGTGGAAGGGAGCTCCTTACCAGCGAGACTGCGAACATCTCCCTTCAAGTGTGTGGCCAGTGCTGGCGCAAATCTTTTGTAGAAGTCCTCTGGGAATCTATCTGGCCCCGACACTTTCCCCACCTGAATGGGTTGATACTATCCAGGACTTCATCCAGTCCTAATGGTGCTTCCTGGCCCCATCTTCCACCATGACGGGCATGTCCAGTCCGTCAGAAACTGCTTCATCTTCGAGTCCCCCTTGGGGGGCTCAGAGGTGTACAGCCCACAAAGGCCTTGTTGTCCTTTTCTGTGATGTGGAGATGCCGGCGTTGGACTGGGGTGAGCACAGTACGAAGTCTTACAACACCAGGTTAAAGTCCAACAGGTTTGTTTCGATGTCACTAGCTTTCGGAGCGCAGCTCCTTCCTCAGGTGAATGAAGAGGTACACATGTCCTTTTCTGGTTCGGTTATCAGCCTGTAGTTGTTGTTGCTAACTGCACTATTTCCCTAGTGGCTTCCTGCTTTCTCAGCTGGTGGGCCAGTAGATGGCTGGCTTTGTGACGTGCTCACAAAAGGTCCCCTGTGTCTGGTCGAGGTGGTTCATTACTTTCCCCGTGGAGAGCAGATCAAAGTCCATTTGTAGCATTTTCCTGTCCGCCAGCAGCTCTACAGTCGGGGCCGTGGAGTACCACCGGTCTACCTCCAGTATGGAGTAGAGTTGTTGCCTAGATGCCCACTCCTTCCGATCGCTGCGCGCCTTGTATGCAATAATTTCTCTCCTAATCGCTGCCTGCAGCGCCTCCCAGAATGTGGAGGGTGAGACATTCCCATTCTGTTTGTTGGTAACGTACCCATCTATGACCTGTGATATTGTTCTGCAAAATGTTTTATCGGAAGGAGGGCCGTGTCCAACCTCCATGGGGAGCACTGGGCCGGGCCCGTCTCCAACCTCATATCCATGTAGTGTGGAGCATGGTCAGAGATTACGATTGCGAAGTGTTCCGTTCTAATTACCCCTGGAAGTTCCGATTTCCCCACTATGAAGAAGTCAATCCTGCTATAGACCCTGTGTACCTGGGAGAAGAAGGAGAATTCCTTATCCCCTGGGGGTATCATTCACGTCTTCCACGAACATACCTAGTTCCTTCGCCATGCTTCACTTTTTCTCCGATTTGGGGTCTGATCTGTCTGTCCGTGGGTCCTGTTCACAGTTCAAGTCCCCGCCCCCATGATGAGCCAGTGTCGGTCTATGTCGCGGATTTCGCCATGGTCTTCTCCACAAATTCCACATCGTCCTAGTTGGGAGCGTACAAATTTACAACAATCACTGGTGCCCCTTCCAGAACACCACTAACCATGGTGTCCCGACTTTCCTTTGTCCGTAACCTTGCTCATTGCTATGAATGCTGTCCTCTTATTGAGCAGTATGACCACCCCCCTAGCTCTTGTCCCATAGCATTGATGGTACTTCTGACCCACCCAGCTCTTTCTTACCTGCAGACGGTCCTTCTCCCTCAGGTGTGTCTTTTGAGGTAGGCTATGTCAGCTTTCATACTTTTCAGGTGAGCGAGCACTCTGGATCTTTTCACAGGACTGTCAAGTCTCCTGACGTTCCAGATTACTTCTGATGGGGGGGGTTTCTGCCCCCTCCCCCTCCTGCGAGGTTAACCATACTTACCTTGTGGATGCGACCCTGCACTCCGGGATTTCTCTTTGTTAGGGGCCCATCCAAAATGGCCACGGTCACAGCTCTCACCATGAGGCTGGGCCCCTGCGCTCTGAGGTTTCCCTCTGATTGGGGACCCTCCAAAGTAGCTGCTTGCGGTGTTTCTCTGTTCCTTCCTGCCATGTGTGATCTGTCGTTACCAGCCTAGCTCCCTGCTCCCCTTGTCCCTCTGCTATCCCCTTGAGCCTGTCTCCCTCCCCCCTCCTGTCCCTGCGAATGCCAATGCTCCCCCACCCCCAGGCTTTCCCCCTGAGTGTACACCCACTATTACACCCCAATTTGTAATGTTCTGCCCCCCTGTCACCAGGCACACTCCCCCCGATGGGTGATGTACCACTCCCGCACCCCCCCCCATACTTCCTGCGCTAGCTTACCCGCTAGTGTGGTGGTCCCCCTCCTGTGGCAGATCTATATCACTCCACCAACCCCCCCCCCCCCCCACATCCCGAAAGCTGCGTTTCTGCCCCCTTCCACCTCCTAGCCCTCTCCATTCTGAAACTTAGCTCCAGCATTCAAAATGAGGCAGTGCAGTCCCACGTGAACAGTTTCTCAATGTCCCAATATGTTGGGATATCTGGTTCAGGATTGGTTCTGTTGTTGTCTTCCCAGCCCATACTTGTGGACAAACTTGTCCGAGTCCGCTGGTCCGGTAAAGTAATATGGTAACATTCCCTACCCTGGAAAATCATCCAGATCTTGCCTGGGTACAACTTTCCGAAGCAGACATTGTTCTTGTAAAGGGCTGCTTGGCTCTGTTGAATTCTGCCCAGCACTTGGCCAGGTCTGCCCAAAGGTCCTGATATACCCAGATCGAGTGACCCTCCTAGTTAGACCATAGAATAGTACAGCACAGTGCAGGCCCTTCAGCCCACAATGGTGTGCCAACCATTTATCCTAATCTAAGATCAATCTAACCTACACCCCCTTAATTTACTGCTGTCCATGTGCCTATCCAAGAGTCACGTAAATGTCTCTCATGACTCTGACTCCACCACCACAATGGCAGTGCATTCCACACACCCACCACTCTCTGTGTAAAGAACCTACTCCTGACATCTCCCCTATACCTTCCTCCCATCACCTTAAAATGATGTCCCCTCGTGACAGCCATTTCCGTCCTGGGGAAAGGTCTCTGGCTATCCACTTTATCCATGCCTCTAATCACCTTGTACACCTTTATCAAGTCACCCCTCTTCATTCTTCGCTCCAGTGAGAAAAGTCCTAGCTCCCTCAAGCTTTCTTTGCAAGACATGCCCTCCAGTACAGGCAGCATCCTGGTAAATCTCATCTGCACCCTCTCCAAAGCATCACATCCTTCCTATAATGAGGCAACCAGAACTGGACACAATATTCCAAGTGTGGTCTAACCAGGTCAAAAACTCCATGTGGTCCCAATTTGGGCATACACATTCAACAGCACCACAGGCACCCCATCTAATCCCCCACTCACCATCACAAATTTACTCCTAGGGTCTGTCACTATACTGCCCACCTCAAAAGTCACCCTTTGTATTGATCAACACTGCCACCCCCCTCGTCTTCATATCCAACCTCGAATGAAATATCTGCACCACCTCATCTGGTCCTCCAACTTTAAATGAGTCTCCTGAAGAAACACCATGTCTGCCTTCAAACGTCTTAAATGAGCGAAAACACGAGATCTCATAATCGGCTCATTCAACCCCCGAACGTCCCACATAAACCAACCCCATTCTCCAGCCTTCTCCCTATAACCCGTGATCCCCTCATTAATCAAGACCTATCTATCTCTGTCTTAAGATACTCAGTAATTTGGCCTCAGCCTTCTGAGGCAAAGAGTTCCACAGATTCACCACCCTCTGGCTGAAGAAATTCCTCCTCATCTCGGTTTTAAAGGATCGTCTCTTTAGTCTGAGATTGTGCCCTCGCGTTCTAGGTTTTCCTACCAGTGGAAACATCCTCTCCATGTCGACTCTATCCAGGCCTCACAGTATCCTGTAGTTTCAATAAGATCCCCCCTCATCCTTCTAAACTCCAACGAGAACAAACCCGGGGTCCGCAACCGTTTCCCATATGCCAAGTTCTTCATTCCAGGGATCATTCTTGTGAACCTCCTCTAGACCCTTTCCAAGACCAGCATATCTTTCCTTAGATACAGGGCCCAAAACTGCTCACAATACTCCAAATGGGGTCTGACCAGAGCCTTATACAGCCTCAAAAGTACATCCCTTGTCTTATATTCTAGCCCTCTCGACATGAATGCTAACATTGCATTTGCCTTCCAAACTGCCGACTGAACCTGCACGTTAACCTTAAAAGAATCGGGAACAAGGACTCCCAAGTCCTTTGTGCTTCTCATTTCCTAAGTATTTACCCATTTAGAAAATAGTTTATGTCTCCATTCCTCCTTCCAAAGTGCACCCACACATTGTAAATACACCAATCCGCCCGGCATACACACCCGCATCCCCCATACTGGCATCTCCAAAGTTCAGTGTTCTCACAAGCCTCCCAGTCCACGGTCACTCATTAAAACATTTTTTTTTTTACATTTGGAGTACCCAATTCATTTTTTCCAATTAAGAGGAAATTTAGCGCGGCCAATCCATCTACCCTGCACATCTTTTGGGTTGGGGGGGGGGGGGGGGGGGGAGAATCCCACGCAAACACGGGGAGAATGTGCAAACTCCACACAAGACAGTGACCCAGAGCCGGGATCGAACCTGGGACCTCGGCGCCGTGAGGCAGCTGGGCTAAGCCACCGTGCTGCCCTCACAGTCACTCACAAAAGCACTCGCCTCCTCCGACCTATCGAAATAGAATTCCTGATTCTGGTGAGTGACCTAGAGATGAAGAGGATACAGCACCCCGAAGGTCACTCCTTTCTTAAAAGAGGGCCCAGTTGAACCCAGCCCGCCACTTGGCCGACTCTACACCCAAGTCCTGGTAGATACGCATCAGGTTTCCCTCCCAGGTACGTTCTCTCGTCTCTTTCGCCCACAGCAGAATCTTCTCTTTGTCCAGAAAATGATGCAACCGCACTACCACCGCCCTCGGCCTCCTCCTCAATGCCCTGTGTGCTCGATCCACCTCAGAGGGCGGTTAAAGACCCCCTCCCCTACCAGCTTCTCAAACATCTTTGTCACATACTTTTGGCCTGCGTTCCTTCAATTCCTTCAGGCTGCCTCACAATCTGGAAATTCTGCCTCCTGAAGTTATTCTCCAGGTCCTCTACCTTCTCCCTCAAATGCTTTTGACCCTCCACCAGGAGCACCATCTATGTCTCCAATGAAGCCACCCATTCCTCACATTTTTTTTTTAAATTTAGAGTACCCAATTAATTTTTCCAATTAAGGGCAATTTAGCATGGCCAATCCACCTACCCTGCACATCTTTTGGTTGTGGGGGCGAAACGCATGCAAACACGGGGAGAATGTGTAAACTGACAGTGGCCCAGAGCCTGGATCGAACCTGGGACCTTGGCAGAGTGCTAACCACTGCACCTCTGTGCTGCCCCAGCCGGCCCTCATTATCTACCACTAATTCCTCCACCTTCTGGAACGCCGAACTCTGCACCCTTTGCTCTATCTCGGTATCGCCTGATTGGCTCCGCCACCTTAGCCAGGTCCTCCAAGGCCTCTTGCTTCTTCTGCTGACTGGGCAGTCAACAAGACCCCAGAACCCGCTGCCCTATTTCCCTCTGTCGTACTTCGAACTTCCTCCTGGCCAGACTGCTGCCCCTTACTAGTTACATTCCTCGTTTGGTGAGCCATAAACCAACCCCAACGCAGGAGAATTCCTGTCTCTCACTGTTCATGCACTTTGCAACAGCAAACACCCCCAATATCAAGTGAATAGGACCAAACAATTCCACCTCGAGCATAGCCACCAAATGCGTGAACACTCATTCCATGGCCACCACCGGAAGTGGCTAAAACAAAAATGTCAGTTTTATTTTAATTTTACAAGGGCCTCCATTTTTTAAACAACAGCACCGTACCTCTGCTGGCCTATTTATTCTTCTTACCATAGCCCTCTCTCAGCACAATAGAAACATAGTTGAAACTTAACCAACACCCACACATACAAACATCTCTGTCCAGCATGAAACTAACTATAGGTTTTACATTCCCAGGCATAGAAAAATTAAATTAAACACACTTAAAACTATACATTATTGCTAATGTTTAATGATACAAATATAAATCCCTCAAAAAGACCTTTGTTTTCCTCATAATTGTGATCTGTACACAGAACTGAAAGAAGTACAAGTAAATTGCTGTTTTGCCCTTGTTTGGGGCTTTGGACAGTGGGAAGGGAAAAGTGCTGCATCTGCTGCACTTGCATTGAAAGGTGCTCTGGAAAAAAACATTTCTAGATTTTCATCATCTGCAGATTTTGCTTTTTGACCTAAATGTGGAGACCTGACCCATCCCTCAAATGGCGAAATAGTGTTTGATGCAAAGAGATAACCCATGAAAAATTACAGAAAATTCAAAGAAAATAAAGGCCCAAATCTTCAGAGAAGATGCAATCAATGGATTGCAATTCCGCTCCTATTTGTCTAGGCTGTGACCGAGCTCTGCACATCTAGTCTGGACCGCCAATCTCGGCTTCTTCAGAAATGTAGAGCGTACCTTCTGTTCAACTGATTTCTCATGGTGCAGGATCACTGGGGAAAAACGTGCCAGGCGCCCTCTTTTTAGGACACTAACTACCATATTCTGTTCAAAGTTTAAATGTCCCAAATCTGGTGTTAATTGTGTTATTTCTAGCTCTGCTTTTCAGTTGAAAAATGTTCAGAAACAGTATTTACAATTATTTATTATCCTGTTGCCGGAATGTCTACATCAAATTAGGGAGATGGTGGTGCAGTGGTAGTGCCACTGGACAAGTACTCCAGAGACTAACAGCCACCGGTTTGCCCCAGGGAGCCTGGATGGAGGGTTTCGAGTATGGCGAAGGGCGGGAATTGAGAGAATGGGAGACCTGTTCCTGGAAGAGAGCTTCCCTAGCTTGAGGGCGCTGAAGGAGAAGTTTGGGATGGCAACAGGGAATGACATCAGGTATTTACAGGTGTGGGACTTTTTGCGCAGGCAGGTTTCATCCTTCCCACTCCTGCCATTAAGGGGGATCCAGGATAGGGTAGTGTCGAGGGGATGGGTGGGAGAGGGGAGCGTCTCGGACAGCACGGTAGCATTGTGGATAGCACAATTGCTTCACAGCTCCAGGGTCCCAGGTTTGATTCCGGCTTGGGTCACTGTCTGTGCGGAGTCTGCACATCCTCCCCGTGTGTGCGTGGGTTTCCTCCGGGTGCTCCGGTTTCCTCCCACAGTCCAAAGATGTGCAGGTTAGGTGGATCGGCCATGATAAATTGCCCTTAGTGTCCAAAATTGCCCTTAGTGTTGGGTGGGGTTACTGGGTTATGGGGATAGGGTGGAGGTGTTGACCTTGGGTAGGTGCTCTTTCCAAGAGCCAGTGCAGACTCGATGGGCCGAATGGCCTCCTTCTGCACTGTAAATTCTATGATAATCTATGACATCTACAAAGAACTAATGGGGGTGGAGGAGACGTAGACCGAGGAGCTGAAGCGTAAGTGGGAGGAGGAGCTTGGGGGAGAGATGGAGGACGGCTTTTGGGCGGACACGTTGAGCAGAGTCAACGCGACCGCTACATGCACATGGCTCAGCTTGATTCAATTCAAGGTGGTACATGACATTGGCCCAGATGAGTAGATTCTTTGGGATGGAGGACAGGTGTGTAAAATGTGCGGGTGGACCAGCAAACCATGTCCACATGTTCTGGGCGTGTCCAAAGCCTAGGGGATATTGGCATGGGTTTGCGGACGTCATGTCCAGAGTATTGAAAACAAGGGTGGCAATGAGTCCAGAGAACAAAGAACAAAGAAATGTACAGCACAGGAACAGGCCCTTTGGCCCTCCAAGCCCGTGCCGACCATGCTTGCCGACCATGCTTCCCGACTAAACTACAATCTTCTACACTTCCTGGGTCCGTATCCCCATCCTATTCATGTATTTGTCAAGATGCCCCTTAAATGTCACTATCGTCCCTGCTTCCACCACCTCCCCCGGCAGCGAGTTCCAGGCACCCACTATCCTCGGTGTAAAAAACTTGCCTCGTACATCTACTCTAAACCTTGCCCCTTGCGCCTTAAACCTATGCCCCCTAGCAATTGACGCCGCTATCCTGAGGAAAAGCGGTAACGATTTTTGGGGTGTCGGAAGATCCGGGAGTCCAGGAGCAGAAAGAGGCCGATGTTCTGGCCTTTGCCTCCCTGGTAGCCGGAGACGGATACTGCTAGCTTGGAGGGACTCACAGCCCTCGATGTCGGAGGCCTGGTTAACCGACATGGCGAGCTTTCTCGGCCTGGAGAAGATTAAGTTCGCCTTGAGAGGGTCAGTGCTAGGGTAGCTGCTTGAAGGTCTCTAATGTTTCCGACTCAACTACTTCCACAGGCAGTGCATTCCATGCCCCCATTGCTCTCTGAGTAAAGAACCTACCTCTGGCATCTCCTCTATATCTTCTACCATTCACCTTAAATTTTATGTCCTCTTGTAATGGTTTGTTCCACCCAGGGAATAAGTCTTGTGGGGGGAAACCGGAGCACCCGGGGGAAAGCCATGCAAACACGGGGAGAATGTGCAAATTCCACACTGACAGTTACCATAACCTGGAATTGAATCCGGGTCCCTGGCAGTATGAGGTAGCAGTGCTACCCACTATGCCACCATATCCAGCAATGGCTTAGCAAGCCACTTAGTTCAAGGGAAATTGGGGATGGGCAACAATACTGGCTTTACCAGTGTCATCCACATCCCAAGAAAGAATAAAGAGAAAAACGCTGCTTACTATTCTTGGTTCAGTAATCTTTGAATTAACCTGCCAAGTTGAGGAAAACTTTGCGGATTAAGATTGCCTCCAAAACTGCACTGGCTCACTCCACTGACAGTGCTAACAACTCCCTTACCCTCTGACATTGTTCACCCCGGTTCGCACACCCACCGGTAGTTTTCTGTCTACCTCAACCCGACAGTGTTCTCCTTCCTCCCTTATCCCCAATGGTGCAGTGTTCAGCACCCACCATCCACTTGTCCCCCATCCCCACTCTCTGCCAATACTTAGTCCCAGCATCGGCCAGAGAGGAGCCAGGGATGAACAAAGTTCAGTGGGGGTGACCAACATAGAAAGGTGATTCAACATTGCTGTGCTTTCACACTATAGCTCATTTATAAGCTGGTATAAAACCAGCTTAACACTATGCAATCTCTTAAGAAATCGTGTAAAATCCAGGGTAAGCACAGGGTAGTCAGGATTTCTGTATGGTCCTAAGATGCAAGTGGAGTTGGTGATCTCCCCGCTTATCGGATAATTTGGGCTAAAGTGGAATGACCGAGTAGAGGAAAAAAACCACGATAAACTCTGTTTGTTTTGCTGTAAATTCTCATTTCTTTCAACCAGGTGGGTTATTTTGAACAGACAACATTTTGAACTTTGTTGGAGAAGCTTAACTTTAGGTCAAGAGGACACATCTGTACTGTTTACTTGCATCAATATCTTATACAAATATATAAAACAAAAAAGAGTGGCTAAGGTAAATATTGGTCCTTTAGAGGATGAGAAGGGAGATTTAATAATGGGAGATGAGGAAATGGCTGAGGAACTGAACAGGTTTTTTGGGTGGGTCTTCACAGTGGAAGACACAAATAACATGCCAGTGGCTGATAGAAATGAGGCTATGACAGATGAGGATCTTGAGATGATTGTTATCACTCAGGAGGTAGTGATGGGCAAGCTAATGGGGCTAAAGGTAGACAAGTCTCCTGGACCTGATGGAATGCATTCCAGAGTGCTAAAAGAGATGGCTAGGGAAATTGCAAATGCACTAGTGATAATTTACCAAAATTCACTAGACTCTGGGGTGGTCCCGGCGGATTGGAAATTGGCAAACGTGACACCAATGTTTAAAAAAGGAGGTAGGCAGAAAGCGGGTAATTATAGGCCAGTGAGCTTAACTTTGGGAGTTGGGAAGGTGCTGGAATCTATCATCAAGGAAGAAATAGCGAGACATCTGGATGGAAATTGTCCCATAGGGCAGACGCAGCATGGGTTCATAAAGGGCAGGTCATGCCTAACTAATTTAGTGGAATTTTCTGAGGCCATTACCAGTGCGGTAGATAACGGGGAGCCAATGGATGTGGTATATCTGGATTTCCAGAAAGCCTCAGACAAGTTGCCACACAAAAGGTTGCTGCATAAGATAAAGATGCATGGCATTAAGGGGAAAGTAGTAGCATGGATAGAGGATTGGTTAATTAATAGAAAACAAAGAGTGGGGATTAATGGGTGTTTCTCTGGTTGGCAATCAGTAGCTAGTGGTGTTCCTCACGGATCAGTGTTGGGCCCACAATTGTTCACAATTTACATAGATGATTTGGAGTTGGGGACCAAGGGCAATGTGTCCAAGTTTGCAGACGACACTAAGATAAGTGGTGAAGCAAAAAGTACAGAGGATACTGGAAGTCTGCAGAGGGATTTGGATAGGTTAAGTGAATAGGCTAGGGTCTGGCAGATGGAATACAATGTTGGCAATTGTGAGGTTATCCATTTTGGTAGGAATATCAGCAAAAGGGATTATTATTTAAGTGATAAAATATTAAAACATGCTGCTGTACAGAGAGACCTGGGTGTGCTAGTGCATGAGTCGCAAAATGTTGGTTTACAGGTGCAACAGGTGATTAAGAAGGCAAATGGAATTTTGTCCTTCATTGCTAGAGGGATGGAGTTTAAGACTAGGGAGGTTATGCTGCAATTGTATAAGGTGTTAGTGAGGCCACACCTGGAGTATTGTGTTCAGTTTTGGTCTCCTTACCTGAGAAAGGACGTACTGGCGCTGGAGGGTGTGCAGAGGAGATTCACTAGGTTAATCCCAGAGCTGAAGAGGTTGGATTACGAGGAGAGGTTGAGTAGACTGGGACTGTACTCGTTGGAATTTAGAAGGATGAGGGGGGGATCTTATAGAAACATATAAAATTATGAAGGGAATAGATAGGATAGATGCGGGAAAGGTTGTTTCCACTGGCGGGTGAAAGCAGAACTAGGGGGCACAGCCTCAAAATAAAGGGAAGTAGATTTAGGACTGAGTTTAAGAGGAACTTCTTCACCCAAAGGGTTATGAATCTATGGAATTCCTTGCCCAGTGAAGCAATTGAGGCTCCTTCATTAAATGTTTTTAAGATAAAGATAGATAGTTTTTTGAAGAATAAAGGGATTAAGGGTTATGGTGTTCGGGCTAGAAAGTGGAGCTGAGTCCACAAAAGATCAGCCATGATCTCATTGAATGGCAGAGCAGGCTCGAGGGGCCAGATGGCCTACTCCTGCTCCTAGTTCTTATGTTCTTATGTTCCTATGAGTATAAACACAAACCGTATTAATTGTGTACAGATGCACCCAAACTCAATTCATGCTGATAAATAAATTACATCACAAGTAAATAAAAAGGCATTCAAACCACAAGCCACTTGCATTATAGATTGAAAAGTCGTCACTATGTCTGTCACCAATAATACACTAATGGAAAACATATAGTCAAAATTACAGTTTGTAAAGAGGAATTAATTTCCCATTCAGTAAATATATTGTTTAGAAATGCAATACAAGTGACCCCAGATACAATTCTAATTGGATCAGAAAGATATATTTTACATAGCTAGATATATGGGCCATTTCTGCAGCCAGGATTCAAAACTATTCAGAATTGGTAGAGAGAATGCAAACAACACCTCTCTTCTGCTCTGGTTTGCTACAAAATAATTCTCAGATTTTCTCTTCAAATTGGATTGGGAATGAGGAAATGAACAGTAGAGGAGTTCAATCTTCTTGGAATTTTGTCATGTGATTCTATTTCATTATTTATCAATTGAGCAAAATAATTGTTAAACCCACTATCAAGAATAATCATTAATTCGCAATCTTGCAAGTATTGTTGTGCATATGTGTAAAATTTTCATTTGCATAGGTCTTCTCTTATAGGAAGTTCTTCAGTTGGTTATTTTCAAGATAAGTGCTTCACCACCGTTTGTTTCAATTGAAACAATTAAAACATCTGAAAGGTGCATTATATATTAATCTTCATCTGACTCAGTCTGTTGCCCAAAGATTAACAGTTAATTAAATACCAGTGAATGGGTCACATAATAGCACCGCCATTTCTTTCAACATAAATGAATCAGGGCAACAATGCCATGAACCAAGCATAACATTTTGGAATTTACTTCTCGGAGAACAATTTTAGGAACACCACTATCCAGTACCACCCAAACATCCTCATCAGTGGTGAAAGCAGAAGCAAAGTATCCTTCTAGTATTTCATCCATATCTTGCTCTTCAAGCTTACCCAGCTAAACGTCTCATTGGATCTGTGCAATACTTATTTTTGGGTTTCGGTTTTACCTCACAAGCTTTGCCACCACCTTTACAGCAGTAATCTTTTCTTCTAGTTTTTGTAGTGTTTTGAATGGCAGCTTTAGTTATCCCCAACTGTTTTTAAATTTCTTACTTGCTATTTGAAACTTTGAAAACATTTTCCTATCATGCTCCATTAAGCTATTTAAGTGAGGAGGTCTCCTCCGTCTCAAGACTGTGGCAGGCACAGCTGAATCGGGAGGTCCGAAGCGGATCGACGATCTTCGCTTCCGCAGGGAGCAGCTAAGGGTCACCAACATTGGTTCTTCTTCAGTGTTGGCCATCCGAGGAACCCCCAATTCCTTGGCCTCCATTTCTGAACCAGAGTCCTCACAATTGGGAGAGAGGGGCATAGGGTCCTCCATGAGAGTTAGTCCTGCGCCAGCGATAGTCACCACTGGGGTTGGAGGGGCGGTCTCAATGGGGGCAAGCTGCCCACTTCTCAGGTGGTCCAGGTGCTTCCTCAGAACTTTGTCTTGGACCTTCATCTTGTAGGATGTAGGCCCCATTGTTTTCTATTATGACTCCTGGGACCCAACTGGAGTGATCTCTTAATTTCCGTCCATAGGCTGCATCACGAATCTTAAACATTCTCTCGAATCTTATGGCATTGTGATTTCATTTTTGATTTTCCCATTGGAACTTCACCTTCTTTGCCTATTAAGACCCAGAAAGCTGAGCAGTAAGGTGAACCTTGGTTTAATCAAGGTCACAAAAAAGTCTGCCTATGACAGTAAACTATTTACACCGTGCAATCCCGGTGGGACTGTCAACATGCCGGTCCGGCCTTTATACTGTGTTATGAGCCTCAGCTGGGTGGGCCTCCGCCCACTAGAGGGGAAGCTCATATTCCACGTGTTCCATGGGGAGATCAATCAGGGAATCTCCCCAAGCCTCGTGTGAGTTATTACCCTCCTTCCCCCACCCCCTTCAAGCCTGAAAGTGCCCCTCTGCCACAAACTGAGGAGGCCTTCTGCGCTGCTTTGCATGCGGCTGCGCTTTCGCCGTGGGTCTGGGTCGGGTGGCGTATAATGGTTTGTAAACCGCCTTTTCCAAGATGATCTCCAGAGGGCTTCTGGTGGGGGGGGGGGGGGGGGGGGGGGGGTTCAGCCCAGAACACGACATCGCCAGTAGGTGTGGACACTTCGGTGTCCATTTGAGAGCTGAAGTTGTCATCGTCTTGATCGTCCAGGATTTAGCCATGGCAGGTTGCACGCCTTGGCTAGGGAGTGGTTCCCATGGAGTTGGAGGTACTGACGTCCCTGGCTCGGTGTCCTCTGACCACCTTAAGAGATGAGAGCGTGACTCAATATGTTTGCGCAAGATCGTCCCTTGGGTCTTGGCCTTGCAAGATATGGGCCCTGTTTTCTCCAACACAATCCCTGGGAGCCAAAGAATACTATCTCCTAAGTTCTGGATGTAAACAGTGGCCCCCTAGTTGAAAATTCCTCCCTGGCGTCCCACGGTCGTGATACTTTTGCTGCATGTCTCACTGCAGCTCGGCTTTTCTGCCCAAACTTCAGAAAATCAGGTTAAAATCAGGTTCTGATGTGTCGGCTCATCAGCAGCTCCATGGTGCTAACCCGGTCATGACATGCGGCATGATCCTACAGTGAAAAAGGATTCTTGTCAGTCACCTGTCCAGGGAACACGCAGTTTGCTTCAGCTTGAACATATGTACTGCCCGTTCAGCCAAGCCATTCGAGGACAAATGGTATGGGTCAGTCCAGGTGTGCCTTATTCCGTTCATACATGCGAATGTGGAGAACTCGTCATTTGTCAACGGGGCCCTGTTATCAGTGACCAGCACCTCCGGAATCCTGAAGGTGCTAAACGAACACCTTAATTTTTCAACAATGGCTTTCAATGTGGTGGAGGTTATCCTCTGTACGTCTAGCCACTTAGAATGGGCACCCATGAGGATTCGAAACATGGTCCCCACGAAAGGTCCGGCTAAGTCCATATGTAGCATTACCCAGTGACACCCTGGCCATTCTCAGGGGTGAAAAGAGGCTGAAGGAGGGATTTTCTTTTTAAATTTAGAGTACCCAATTCATTTTTTCCAATTAAGGGGCAATTTATCGAGGCCAATCCACCTACCCTGCACATCTTTGGGAAGTGGGGGGCGAAACCCACGCAAACACGGGGAGAATGTGCAAACCCCACACGGACAGTGACCTAGAGCCGGGATCGAACCTGGGACCTCGGCGCTGTGAGGCAGGAGGGATTTCTACTGCTCTTCCCACGCCAAGCATCTTCTCATCACCCGCTCGCTGTCATCATCGATCTCTGGCCACCAGACATAACTTTGTGCCAGCATCTTCATTTTTGAAGCTCCTGTGTGACCATTGAAGCCCCTGGGTGACCATTATGCCAGTCCTGTAGATTAATTCCTGACCTGGCTGCAGAATGACCACACACGCTCAGTTCCTGCTGATTCAGGACATAGACTTTAGGGCTGCTAATGGGGTCCTCTGTGATCTGCCATGGAGTAAAATGTGGTGAAGCTTAACCAATGTGGGATCTCTCTGCGCCCATGTGCATATCTGTGCAGCTGTTACTGGCAGAGTGATCGGCATGGGCTATCTGTACCCCTGGGCAATGCTGAAAAGTGTATTCATACACCGCCAGCAATAGAGCCCAGTGCTGAATCCAGGCCGAGGCTATGTGGAACCCCCATGTCCTCCTTAAAGAGACCCAGTAGTGACTTCTGGTCGGTGATGATAAAAAAGCGCTGCCCAGAGACAGATTGGTGGGATTTTATTTTTACGGCGAATATCACAGCCAAGCCTTCTTTTTCCATCTGGGAACAGCGACAACCTGCCAGGGTTCTGGTAGCGAATGGGATAGGGCATTCTGTGCCATCACCCCAATGCAGTATGGAAAGGCATCGTAGGTGAGAAGGAGTGGCCAGGATTGATTATAGTGGGCCAGCAGCTGGGAGGATGACAGCCATATCTTCACTCCTGCGAATGCCTTCGCCTGAGGAGTTTCCCAAGCTCACTTCTAGTTCTTTTTCAACAAGACATGAAGAGCTGCCAACAATTTCACCAAGTTAGAAATAGGTTTCCCCTAATAATTTACATGTCCTAAAAATTATAGCAATTCGGTGGCATTTTGTGGAGTCGGGGACCCTTTTATGGCCTGAACCGTCATCTCCACAGGGTGCAAACCGTCCTTATCCACTCTATAACCCAAGAATGTCACTGCCTTTGCTTGGAAGATGAACTTTCCTCTCTTCAAGCAGACGCCTACTTGGGAAAAGCATTTGATGACCTCCTCTAGATTGTCCATGTGTTCTTTTTCAGTGGCCCCCGTGGTGAGTGCATCGCTTAAATACACCGCCAACTTAGGTAGCCCCTAGAGGATGCCTTCTATTACCCCTTGAAAAATTGTGCAGGCGGAAGAGATCCCAAAAGGAAGGAGAGTGTATTCGAACAGCCCCTTGTGAATATTTATAGTCACATACTACTGCGATGCGGTCTCCAATTCTAACTGAAGATATGTGTGGCTCATATCCAGTCAGGTGAATGAACATCCCCAAGCTAGTTTTGCATACAAATTCTCCATGTGTGGCATGGGGTAATGATCCAGGCAGGATGACCTATTTACAGTCAGTTTATAATCCCCGCAGAGATGAGCAGACTTGTTCGGCTTCATCACTGGGACCACAAGTACTGCCTATTCCACAAATTGCATGATGCCAAACTCTCCAGGCACTGCAACTGGACATCCACCTTTGTGAGTCAGGCATATGGGACTGGTCGTGCCTTGAAGTACCTGGGCTGGGCCTCTGGGTCCACATAAATTTGTGCCTTGGCTCCTTTTATCTTGCCCAGACCCTCCTGGAATACCCCCGGATACTTTGCAAGGACCTCATACAGATTCCCGGTACCCATCCGGAAAATCTGCTGCCAATCGACGTGGAGTGCTCGCAGCCAATCACAACCCAACAGGTTAGGTCCAGGTCCTTTCACCATGACCAAAGGTAACCTGACTGTTTGTTGCCAGTGGATCATCTGGTGGTTCCTATGATGCTTAGTGGTTCCCCAGTATACATTGCCAATCTGGCCTTGGTGTCGCACTGGTTCAATGGCAGGATTCCCATGCAAAGCAGGCGCACGGTCTGCTGACCGCTGATGGAGACTGCCGCACAAGGTCTATCTCGATCACGAAGGGGGTGCCCAGTCACCTGTAGTTTGACCAGAATCAGCGCCACCTTCGAGGTCGTGATGCAGTTCAGTTGATTCATGTTTTCCTCTTCTGGTGTGGCCACGTGCAAGGCCCTGGCTCAAGGTGACCTCATTGTCTGTCCAGGGCAGCGCGCTCTCTGTCGATCCTAGCAGCCTTGGTTGCCATGAGTTATATGCCCACAGACCTGACAATGTTGCCAGAACTCCCCCATGTCCTCAGGGTAGGTGCCCCACTAGTCTGTGGCAGCCCTTAAACATTGAGCCCGGGATGCACCCTTAATTGTCATTTTGGAGATGTACTGGCCATTCAAGCACTGCCCTGGGATACCACTGGAGTCCAGTATGGAGGTCAAGCAACACTATAGACACTGTAGTCCATGGAACCTTGGGAGTTCGTAAATGCTTCTTTTCCACATTTTCATGATACGATGCTAGCTAAATGGTTCTTTTTAAATCCAACGTCGGCTCTGCCAACAGCTTCCAATGTGTGGCCATGTTATTGATTCCGCACACCAGCCGGTCCCTCAGCGTCTTGAAAAGGGATGGCCCAAACTCTCAATGCTCAGCAAGTTGTTGGACTCGAGTCGAGAAATCTGTAACTGACTCCATCTGTGTCCGAACAGCTGTGATGAACCAGAACGTTACATGATTACTGGTGGTTTAAGATCATAATTGGTGGACACCAGCTCTATCAATTCATCAAATGATTTTGAATCCGGAGCAGCTGGGTACATGAGCTGTTTTATAATGCCAAAGGTTGGGGCCCCGCAGGTAATCAGGAGGATTACCTTCAGTTGGTCCTCTCCAGTGGTACTGTTGGGCTGGAAAAATTACCTTATCCCCTCTGCGTACTGCTGGCCTGGAAAAAGTACCTCATCCTCTCTGGTACTGAGCCAATTATCCAGGCTTGCCTCGAAGGCCTCCAGTTTCCCAAAAAGCAGCATATTTAAAAGTCAGTTCCACACAGCAATCTTCCAGAGTGGGGGGACGTCCAGAATCAGAGTTAAAAATTATTTCACCTCGTCGCCGTTATTAAGATTCAGGAAGATGAACAGTAAGGTGAATGTGACGAATGTGATATAAAATAGTTACTTTAGAGTTACTAGTTAATGTAATGTAGAAATAAGCCACTTTGATTCTTGCAGTTAGGGACAAAGGAATTTGAGACCGCATGGAAAAAGCAGGAAGAGGTGGGTCTATGAGAGTGATGCTGCATTGATAGGGGCCAGAGAAAGGGATTGGAAGTGAGCCAATCAGAATAGATCGAACAGGTCAGGAGGGACATAGGCTGACCTATGTCCGTCGAGTATGTGAAACTTGATACCATTTGAATTGATTTTGCAGAGATCCCTTTGTCTTTTAGTTCAGTCGTTTTCTGGGATGTAAGAAGCTGGATGTCTCTTACATTTCTGTAAGATGATTCAAGCTTGCAAGCTAAATAAATAACTTCTGTTTACGTGCGAATCCGTCTCAACTTTTATTGAGGCCAGACTGACAGAGAAAGAAATTTGGAGATCTACAAATGTTAGTTTAACCAAGGTTACAAAAAGTCTGCCTATGGTAGCAAACTATTTACTCAGTGTATTTACACCAGACCCACCCAAGATGGCCACCAAATTCCCCAATATGACCAAACAAAGAAAAGTCCCCAGGCACCGTCAGAAAGCTAACTCACCACTATCCCCTTCCCTCCTCACCCTTCCCCACCCAACCAGCATCAATTAGGCAGCTAAAGACTACCAGCCCCACCCCCCCGCCACCCATGAACCCACCCAACATAAAAACAATACTCCCAAGCTCATACCTAAAAGCCGCCCTACCATATGAGCTGCAGTTAACCCCATCCCTTCACTCTTGCTAGCTAACTAACTTGTTAACTAAAAGTCCCCTTCTCCTCTGTGTACCATTCATCAAAATTCTCACATACCAACCAGCCCCCGCACAAAACCAGCTTTATTGCCAAAGGAGAGAGAAAAAAAACCCACAAAGAAACATGAACAATAATCAATACCCATCCCTCCAACCCCACCAATAAAACTCCTCATGGCCTACACAGCCTTGTGGTAGAGAATTCCACAGGTTCACCCCCCACCCCCTGCCGAGTGAAGACATTTCTCCTCACCTCAATCCTAAACGGCCTACCCCGTATCCTAGGACCATGACCCCTTGTTCTAGACCCCCATCCAGGGGAAACAACACTCCTGCATCCAGTATGTCCAGCCCTGTCAGAACTATATACGTCTCAATGAGATCCCCTCTCATTCTTCTGAATTCTAGTGAATACAGGCCCAGTTGACCCAATCTCTCCTCATATGACAATCCTGTCATCCCAGGAATCTGGCAGGTGAACTCCTTCTATAGTAAGTATACCCTTTCTTCGGTAAAAAGACACAATACTTCAGGAGGTGATCACCAAGACCCTGCACATCTGCAGTAGACATCCTTACTCATGTACTCAAATTCCCTTTCAACGAAGGTCAAAATACAATTTGCCTTCCTAACTGCTTGATGCATCTGCATGCTTGCTTTCAATGACTGATGTAAAATGACACCCACATCCCTTTGTACATCAACATTTCCCAATGTACCATCATTTGAATAATACTCCGCCATTCTGTTTTTCTATCGAAGTGGATAACTTCACATTTATCCACGTTATACTGCATCTGCCATGTATTTTCCCATTCATTCAACTTGTCTAAATCACCTTGAAGCCTCTTTACTCCGTCCTCACCACTCATAATTCCACTGAGTTTTGTGTCGTCAGCAAACTTGGAAATATTATTTATGATCCCCTCATCCAAATCCCTGAATAGCTGAAGTCCAAGCACTGCTCTCTATAGTACCCCACTAGTCACCATGCCTTCCACTCTGAAAAAGACCCATATTTCCTGTCTGCTGCCCGATTCTCAATCCATGCAAATATACTCGTCCCAATTCCATTCACTTTAATCTCGCATACAAACCTCTTATGCGGGTCTTGATACAGCTTTCTGAAAATACAAATACACCGCATCCACTGGTTCTCCCTGATCTATTCTGCTAGTTATGTACTCAAAAAAACTCCAGTAGGTTTACCAAACATGATTTCTATTTCATAAATCCATGTTGACTTTGATATATTTTTTGTTTTTTCAGTGTCCTGTTGTCACAACATTAATAATAGACTCCATCATTTTCCCTACTACTGATGTTAGGAAAACCGGTCGAGAATTCTCTGCTTTCTTCCTCTCTCCATTTATATATAGCGGTATTACATTTGCCACTCTCCAATCTGTCAGTTCTGTTCCAGTATCTTGGAAGGTGACAACTAATGCACCCACTATTTCCATGGTTACCTTCTTTAGTACCCTGTGGTATAGATTACCAAAACCTGGGGATTTATCAGCTTTCAGTCCCATTCATTTCTTCATCGTTTTTTTTTACTAATACTAATTTCCTCCAATTCCTCCTTCGCAAGAGACCTTTTCTTCCCCAGCATTTCTGGGAAGTTATTTGTGATTTCTTCTTCAGAGGAAAGTAGTTGCTTAATTTCTCTACCATTTCATTGTTCTCCAAGTATTGAAACAGTTAATCAAATGGAGCAAAGCAAATGAGAAAGAAAAGTGTTCTTCAAATAAGTATTATATGTGCATTTAGTAAAATGTTAATGTTGAAATTAACTTCTGTGTACTTATCACGGGTAATATCTTCTGTTCCTAATCTCCATACACTTGTCAGTCACCATGAAATATCAGCTTAGATATGCTTTCAGACTGTTTTCAAAAGCACTTTAGTCCTTGCCATATCACTTCGTTGCCCTTGTAATTTTACTGGATGACATCCAATTCTCTGGTTACTCAATAAAAAAACAAGGAAAAGCAATACTGATTTAACAATAGAAAATATAGCAGTCAGGGAATCTGTTGTCCAAGCTGCTTTTCCCCATCGATTCCTGCTTGAACTTGGTTGCAGTCATGCAGGTAGATCAAGCACAACAAAAAATGCATTTGTGCATACTTGTCTTTCAATATTACTATTTTAAATCTAAACCAATGAATTCCTCCCACGCGACAGAAGAACTCGTGGGAAAATATGAAAGAGGAAGACAAGCCAAAGGACCAGGAGATTATTTAAAGGGGCAGCAATTAAAAATAAAACTACATCAAGATTTTCTAAGTTGTCAAAATGTTATTAGGTTTCTGGAAGTTATTACTTTTAATTTCTCCACATTTTAAGTCCCTGGTGCCAAATTTGCTCACAGGTTTTACTTACAATCCTGCTTTGCAATTTAAGATTGTGCAGATAACAGACCAGTCAAAACTGTGCCATTGTTTTTAACCACAACAACCTAATCCCAGCATAGCCACACTTTCCTGCATCCTCTCAATACATTTATATTTATATCAATTCCCTATTTAAAATTTTTTGAACTCTCCTTCAAATATACAATCCACAACCAAAATACCAGACCAAAGTTCTGCAGTCCTGCCATGTTCAGTTGTGAATTATGGTGGATAATTAAACTGTTAATCAGAGGAGAAAACTCCACAAATATCCCCATCCATAATGATAGGGGAGTCCAGCACGTCAGTACAAAAGGTAAGGCTGAAGAATTTGCAAACATCTTAAGTGCCCAGTGGACGATCCATCTCAGCCTCTTCTAGAGTTCCACAGCATCACAGATGCCAGTCTAGCCAATTTGATTAATTCCACCTGGCATCAACAAACAGCTGAAGGTAAGGGATACAAGCAAAGACTCGATCCCTGACAAGATCGCAGGAGCAGGATGACGTGCATCATCCACTTGGCACTGATGGCTAAAGATGGTTCAGATGGAAATCTGAAATGGAAACAGATATTGCTGGAAAAACTCAGTAAGTCTGGCAACATCTATGGGAAGAGAAACAGAGTTAATGTTTTGAGTAAAATGTGATGTTTGGATGTTTGTTTTTATAATAGATTCAACTTTTCAGTTTAATACTGTAGTGCAGGAAATATTGAGATAGCCATTGAAAGAAAAAAAGTGAATAATGACAAACCTGTAGTAGCAATCTTTCAAAAGCAAGGAAGTTGTCCCATTTTGAGTAGCAACCATGTCCCAAAGTCTGCACTGTTGCCATGGTGAGTTGCAAAAGCCCACAGTGATTTTCCAAAGCTTTCAAATTGTTCTTAAATAACTGGACATAAGAGTGAAGCTGTTCAGGTGTGACTCTACCTGTAGAAGGAAACGGACACATGGAAACCATCAAAGATACATTTAAAATTCAGCTTCAAGGTGATGACTAAATTAGAAAAATAAATCAGCCTTATGAAAAGAAAATTAATATATTTGTCTCAGTTGTGAATGCCAGAATGTGCGATTTTATTTCCAAAAGCTCGCTTATCTTTTGTGCAGCTGTGGTCAGGTTTTATCGGTCATGCATTTTATTACAACAGAAACTGAAAAGGACATGAGAATAAATTCTCTGAAACTGAACGAAGGCTAATTTCTACCAACTATCTTTTATGGTTAAAAAATAATACATAGCTGTGAAGTGCTGAGATGCAAAAGGGCAAGTTATTTCCACAATGAGCCAGAGCACATTACACAAATGACTTTGAAAGTGTAGTCATTATTCTTTGATAGGCAAATGTAATAGTCAACCTATGCACAGCAAGATGCCACATAGAATATTAAAATGAATGGTTAATCTGCATTTTTGGTTGAAATACAATTGTTGGCCAAGACATTTGGAAAATCTTCTGCTCTTCTTCAAACAGTGTCGTGGAAACTTGTTTTAAAATAAATTTAGAGTACCCAATGTAAGCTGCTTGCTAGATAAGGGGGCAGCAGGGAAGTGGGTCCTAAAATAGTTTGAAACATACTTCAAGAGCTGACAGTCAGCAGGAAGATTTAAAAAGAGTGGGAGCAAGAGCGGGAGCGGAGAGTCAGCACATAGATTTAAAAAGAGCAGGAGTGGAGAGTCACCATAGAGATTTAAAAAGAGTGGGAGCTGAGAGGGCGGAGTTTTAAATAGAGTGGGAGCTGACAGTCAGAGCGGAGATTTAAATAGAGCTGGAGCTGAGAGTCAGAGCGGAGGCTTAAATAGAGCTGGAGCTGAGAGCCAGAGCAGACATTTAAATAGAGCTGGAGGCGAGAGTCAGAACATGGATTTAAATAGTGCTGGAGCTGAGAGTCAGAGCGGAGATTTAAATAGAGCTGGAGCTGAGAGTCAGAGCGGAGGTTTAAATAGAGCTGGACTGAGAGTCAGAGCGGAGATTTAAATAAAGCGGGAGCAGAGAGTCAGAACAGAGATTTAAATAGAGCGGGAACTGACAGTCAGAGCGGAGATTTAAATAGAGCTGGAGCTGAGAGTCAGACCGGAGGCTTAAATAGAGCTGAAGCTGAGTGTCAGAGCAGAGATTTAAATAGAGCTGGAGCGGAGAGTCAGAGCGGAGGTTTAAATAGAGCAGGAGGTGAGAGCCAAAGCGTTGATTAAATAGAGCAGGAGCTGAGAGTCAGAGCGGAGATTTAAATAGAGCGGAAGCTGACAGTCAGAGGGGAGGTTTAAATAGAGCAGGAGCTGAGAATCAGAGCGGAGATTTTAATAGAGCGGGAGCGGAAAGTCAGAGCGGAGATTTAAATAGTGCTGGAGCTAAGAGTCAGAGCGGAGATTTTATTAAAGTGGGAGCTGAGAGTCAGAGCGGAGATTTAAATAGAGCGGGAGCTGAGAGTCAGAGCAGAGATCTAAATAGAGCTGGAGGTGAGAAACAGAGCGGAGATTTAAAAAGAGCTGGAGTTGAGAGTCAGAGTGGGGATTTAAAGAGAGCTGGAGTCAGAGCGGAGATTTAAATAGAGCTGGAGCTGAGAGTCAGAGTGGAGGTTTAAATAGAGCTGGAGCTGTGAGTCAGAGTGGAGGTTTAAATAGAGCTGGAGCTGAGAGTCAGAGCGGAGATTTAAATAGAGCTGGAGCTGTGAGTCAGAGTGGAGGTTTAAATAGAGCTGGAGCTGAGAGTCCGAGCGGAGATTTAAATAGAGCTGGAGCTGAGAGTCCGAGCGGAGATTTAAATAGAACCGGAGCTGAGAGTCAGAGCGGAGATTTAAATAGAGCTGGAGCTGAGAGGGACCCTCTGGGCAGCCGGTTGAGTTTGAAAAACAATCCAGGAGTGACGTCATGGGAAAATGCCAAGTTCATTGGCTGGCAAGAAACTGCTCATTTTCATGACCTATTCGACATTGCTTTCAGATTAAAGGTAAAAAGATAACTATTTTACAGATTAGAATGACTAAAACTAGCCGGAAATTTGAAAAAAAAATTAAATCTAATTGAATAAAATCGAGATGGAGGGCCAGGTGATGTGTTGTTGTTGTATGTGGGGGGAGATGGTGGACCCCACTGTGGTTCCATTGACCACATCTGCAGTAAGTGTTGTTTGCGTAAGGAACTCCGGCTCAGAGTTGATGAGCTGGATTCTGACCTTTGACGCTGCGACACAGGAGGGGGAGAGATACCTGGACACTGTGTTTCAGGAGGTCACAACCCTTAGACTAATTAACTTGAATTCGGCCAGTGGTCAGAGACAGGAGTGTGTGGCTGCGAGTGAGACAGGTAGAGGGGTCCAGGGGTAGGGTGACAGTCTTTGACCAACAGGTTTGAGATTCTTGCTCCCTACAATAAAGCGTTTGATAAGGTCCCCCATGGTAGGCTACTGCAGAAAATACGGAGCCATGGGATTCAGGGTGATTTAGCAGTTTGGATCAGAAATTGGCTAGCTGGAAGAAGACAAAGGGTGGTGGTTGATGGGAAATGTTCAGACTGGAGTCCAGTTACTAGTGGTGTACCACAAGGATCTGTTTTGGGGCCACTGCTGTTTGTCATTTTTATAAATGACCTGGACGAGCGCGTAGAAGGATGGGTGAGTAAATTTGCACATAACACTAAAGTCGGTGGAGTTGTGGACAGTGCAGAAGGATGTTGCAAGTTACAGAGGGACATAGATAAGCTGCAGCGCTGGGCTGAGAGGTGGCAAATGGAGTTGAATGCAGAAAAGTGTGAGGTTATTCATTTTGGAAGGAATAACAGGAAGACAGATTACTGGGCTAATGGTAAGATTCTTGGCAGTGTGGATGAGCAGAAAGATCTCGGTGTCCATGTACATAGATCCCTGAAAGTTGCCACCCAGGTTGAGAGGGTTGTTAAGAAGGCGTACGGTGTGTTAGCTTTTATTGGTAGAGGGATTGAGTTTCGGAGCCATGAGGTCATGTTGCAGCTGTACAAAACTCTGGTGCGGCCGCATTTGGAGTATTGCGTGAAATTATGGTCGCCGCATTATAGGAAGGATGTGGAAGCATTGGAAAGGGTGCAGAGGAGATTTACCAGAATGTTGCCTGGTATGGAGGGAAGATCTTATGAGGGAAGGCTGAGAGACTTGAGGCTGTTTTCGTTAGAGAGAAGATGGTTAAGAGGTGACTTAATTGAGGCATACAAGATGATCAGAGGATTAGATAGGGTGGACAGTGAGAGCCTTTTTCCTCGGATGGTGATGTCTAGCACGAGGGGACATAGCTTCAAATTGAGGGGAGATAGATATAGGACAGATGTCAGAGGTAGGTTCTTTACTCAGAGAGTCGTAAGGGCCTGGAATGCCCTGCCTGCAACAGTAGTGGACTCGCCAACACAAAGGGCATTCAAATGGTCATTGGATAGACATATGGACGATAAGGGAACAGTGTAAATGGGCTTTAGAGTGGTTTCACACGTCGGCGCAATATCGAGGGCCGAAGGGCCTGTATTGCGCTGTTATGTTCTATGTTCTGTGTGGACAGGATTGTGGACTGCAGGGAGGATGAGCAAACTGACCACAGCACCATGGTACAGGGAGCCATTCAGGTTGGAAGGAGAGAAAAGAAATGTAGTTGTAATTGGGGATAGTATAGTTAGGGGCACAGGCACTGTTCACTGTGATCAGGATCAAGTCCCAAAGGTTTTGTTGACTGCCAAGTGTGCAGGTTTGAGATATCTCAACTGGGCTGCAGAGGAACTTGGAGTGGGAGAATAAAGATCCAGTTGCCGTGGTCCACGTAGCTATCAACAACATAGGTAGAACAAGAATAGAGGTTCTGCTGAAGAAATATGAACAGCTAGGTGCTAAATTAAAAAGCAGAACCAAAAAGATAATAATCTCTGGATGGCTACTTGAGCCACGATCTAATAAGATTAAAGAGGTAAATGCGTGGCTCAAAGATTGGTGTGGGAGAGATGGGCTTGAATTCATGGGACATTGGCACTAGTACTGGGGAAGGAGGAAGCTGTTCCGATGGGACGGTCTTCACCTGAATCAAGCTGGGACCAGAGTCCTGGCGAATCACACAACTAGGGCTGTAGATGGGGCTTTAATTTAAATAGTTGGGGGGGGGGGGGGGGGGGGGGTTGATGATGAGGACTTTAAACGAGTTAAAAGAGCCGAAGGCTCAGGAGGGGTTAGTAAAGTTTCCAGAACACATGATACAGCAGAGAATATAGAAGGCGGCAGGAATCCAACTTCAGGCACAGCAAAAAAGGGAACAACTATGAGAAGGAGGGCGATCAACGCAGGACTGGGGGTGTTGTACCTAAATGCGCGTAGTATGCAAAACAAGGTGAATGAGCACATTCAAATTAGCGGGTTCAATGTTTTGGGATCACAGAGACGTGGCTGCAAGGGGATCAGGGCTGAGTTCTAAATATCCAAGGATATGTATCCAATTGAAAGGACTGTCAGATGGTGCAAGTTGCATTGTGAGTAACAAATGAACTTAAATCGATAGCAAGGAGCGATATAGGGTCGGAATAGGTAGAATCTGTGTGGGTAGAGTTACAAAGGAAAAAAGACCCTGATGGGCCTTTGTACAGGCTCCCTAGCAGTAGTCAGGATGTGGGACAGAAAATAAATCAGGAGATAGAAAAGACGTACAAGAAAGGCAATATTACAATAACCATGGGGACTTCAATTTGCAGGTGGGGGACAATCAGGTTGGTAGCGGATCCCAAGAAAAGGAATTTGTGGAATGTCGATGAGATGTTTTTTTGGAGAAGCTTGTGACAGAGCCTACTAGGGAAGAAGCAATTCTGGATTTGGTGATGTGTAATGGAACAGGCCTGATTAGGGAAGTTAAGGTGAAGGAATCCTCAGGGGGCAATGACCGCAATATGATAGAATTCACGCTGCAGTTTGAGAAGGAGAAGCTGGAATCAGATGTAACGGTATGATAACTGAATAAAGGTAACTACAAAATCATGAGGGAGGAGCTGGCCAGGGTTGATTGGAAAAGGAGCCTAGCAGGGAAGACAGTTGAACAGCAACGGCAGGAGCTTTTGGGGATTATTCGGGAGTCACAACAGAAATTCATCCCAAGGAGGAGGAAACATGCTACAGGGAGGACGAGGCAATCATGGCTGCCAAAGGAAGTCAAAGGTAGTGTAAAAGCAAAGTAAAAAACATACAAAGTGGCGAGTATTAGTGGGATTGGGAAGCCTTTAAAATCAAGCAGAGGACAACTAAATGAAGCAAGTAGGGGGGGGGGGAGAAGATGAAATATGAGCGTAAGTTAGCTTGTAATATAAAAGAAGAGAACGAGGCAAGAATTGATATTTGACCACTTGAAAATTAGGCTGGAGAAGTAGTAATAGGGAACAAAGAAATGGCAGGGGAACTGAATAGGTACTTTGCATCAGTCTTCACAGTGGAAGACACCAGCGGCATACCAGAACTTCAAGAGAGTCAGGGGAAGAGATGAGTGAAGTGGCCATCACTAAGGAGACGGTGCTGGGGAAACTGAAAGGTCATAAGGTGGATAAATCCCCTGGAACGGATGGACGACACCCCAGGGTTCTGAAGGAGATAGCGGGGCTAGTGTGAAGACATTGGTGGTGATCTTTCAGGAATAACTGGAAGAAGGGAAAGACCCAGAGGATTGTAAAATGGCTAATGTAACATTCCTGTTTAAGAAGGGAGGAAGGTAGAAGACAGGAAATTATAGGTCGGTTCGCCTGACTTTGGTTGTTGGTCAGATTTTAGAGTCTATTATTAAGGATGAGATTGCGGAGCACTTGGAAGTGCATGGGAATATCGCACTGAGTCAGTAAGGATTCGTCAAAGGGAGGTCATGCCTGGACAAATTTGTCAGAATTCTTTGAGGAGGTAACGAGGAAGTTAAGACAACCAGTGGACACGATCTATTTGGATTTCCAGAAGGCATTTGACAAGGTGCTGTACAGGAAATGAAATGAAAATCGCTTATTGTCACAAGTAGGCTTCAAATTAAGTTAGTGTGAAAAGGAGGCCGGTGTGGGAATTGAACCCGCGCTGCTGGCCTTGGTCTGCTTTACAAGCCAGCTGTTTAGTCCACTGTGCTAAACCAGCCCCTGCTAAATAAGATAGGTTTTGGGGGCAAGGTACTGGTATGGATAGAGGATTGGCTTACTGGCAAAAGCCAGAGAGTGGGGATAAAGGGGTATCACAGTGGTTAGCACTGTATCTTCACAGCACCAGGGACCTGGGTTCAATTGAGTCACTGTCCGTGCGGAGTCTGCACATTCTCCCAGTGTCTGTGTGGGTTTCCTCTGGGCATTCTGGTTTCCTCCCACAAGTCCCGAAAGACGTGCTTGTTAGGCGAATTGGACATTCTGAATTCTCCCTCATTGTACCCGAATAGGTGCCGGAGTGTGGTGACGAGGGAATTTTCGCAATAACTTCATTGCAGTGTTAATGTAAGCTTACTTGTGACCCTTATAAAGATTGTTATTATTTTCAGGATGGAAGCTGGTGACTAGTGGTGTTCCACAGGGGTCGGTGCTGAGACCACGCCCAGTAACGATATACATGAATGATCTGGAAGAAGGAACTGAGGGCATTGTTGCTAAGTTTGCAGGTGATACAAAGATATGCAGAGGGACACGCTGCGTGAGGAAGCAGGTGGGCTGCAGTAGGTGGGCTAGGAGAGTGGGAAAAGAATTGACAGATGGAATATAATGTGGAAAAGTGTGAGGTTATGCACTTTGGAAGGAGAAATGGAGGTATAGACTATTTTCGAAATACAAAGAACAAAGAAAAGTACAGCACAGGAACAGGCCCTTCGGCCCTCCAAGCCTGTGCCGACCCATGCTGCCCATCCAAACTAAAATCTTCTACACTTCCGGGATCCATATCACTCTATTCCCATCCTATTCATGTGTTTGTCAAGATACCCCTTAAATGTCACTATCGCCCCTGCTTCCACCACCTCCTCCGGCAGCGAGTTTCAGGCACCCACTACCCTCTGTGTAAAAGACTTGCCTCGTACATCTCCTCTAAACCTTGCCCCTCGCACCTTAAACTTATGCCCCCCAGTAATTGACCCCTCTACCCTGGGTAGTCTCTTGACTATCCACTCTGTCTATGCCCCTCATAATTTTGTAGACCTCTGCTCCTCAACCTCCGTCGTTCCAGTGAGAACAAACTGAGTTTATTCAACTACTCCTCATAGCTAATGCCCTCCATATCAGGCAACATCCTGTTAAATCCCTTCTGCACCCTCTCTAAAGCCTCCATATCCTTCTGGTAGTGTGGCGGCCAGAATTGAACACTATACTCCAAGTGTGGCCTAACTAAGGTTCTGTACCGCTGCAACATGACTTGCCAATTTTTATACCCAATGCCGCGGCCAATGAAGGCAAGCATGCGTATGCCTTCTTGACTACCTTCTCCACCCCTTTCAGTGACCTGTGGATCTATACACCTAGATCTCTCTGACTGTCAATACTCTTGAAGGTTCTACCATTCACTGTATGAGTGGGAAAAGGCTTCAGAAATCAGAGTTTAGGAGGAACTTCTTCACCCAAAGGGTTGTGAATCTCTGGAATTCCTTGCCCAGTGAAGCAGTTGAGGCTCCTTCTTTAAACGTTTTTAAGAAAAAGATAGATACCTTTCTAAAGAATAAAGGGATTCGGGGATATGGTGTACGGGCCGGAGAGTGGGGCCGAGTCCACAAAGATCAGCCATGATCTCATTAAATGGCGGAGCAGGCTCGAGGAGCCAGGTGGCCTACTCCTGTTCCTAGTTGTTATGTTCTTATGTATGTTAACATGCAGGTTCAATTGGCAGTTAGGAAGGCAAATGCAATGTTAGCACGAAGGCTAGAATACAAGAGCAGGGATGTACTTCTGAGGTTGTACAAGGCTCTGGTCACACCTCATTTGGAATATTGTGAGCAGTTTTGAGCTGGAAGGATGTGCTGGCCAGAGGAAGTTCACAAGAATGATCTCCAAAATAAAGGACTTGTCATCTGAGGAGCAGTTGAGGACTCTGGGTCTGTACTCGACGGAGTTTGAAAGGATGAGGGGGGATCTCATTGAAACTTACAGGATACTCAGAGGCCTAAACAGAGTGGACATGGAGAGAATGTTTCCACTAGTAGGAAAAACTAGATCCCGAGGCCACAGCCTCAGAATGAAGGGACGATCCTTTAAAATTGAGATGATGAGGAATTTCTTCAGCCAGAGAATGGTGAATCTGTGGAACTCATTGCCGCAGAAGGCTGTGGAGGCCAAAATCACTAAATATCTTTAAGACAGAGATAGATAGGTTCTTTTTTTAAAAATAAATTTAGAGCATCCAATTGTTTTTTTTCCAATTAAGAGGCAATGTTAGGGTGGCCAATCCACCTATCTTGCACATCTTTGGGTTGTGGGGGCGAGACCCATGCAGACAGAGGAGAATGTGCAAAATCCACACGGACGGTGTCCCAGGGCTGGGATCGAACCTGGGACCTCGGCGCCGTGAGACAGCAGTGCTAACCACTGTGCTACTGTGCTGCCCTAGATAGATAGGATCTTGATTGAAAATGAGATCAAAATTTGGGGGCAATGGAGACGTCACAGGGGGGAGGTGGGGGCCTCGGTGTGGTCCCCGATTCAGATATATGCAGGTAAGGGCGCTTGTTCGGCGGCAGGTGGTGGAGTTCCCACTGCTGCCGCCACGCAGGGTCCAGGACAGGGTGCTGTCGGGTGTGTGGGTTGGAGAAGGGAGGATCTCGGCAACGTATCAGGTGATGCAGGAGGAGGAGGAGGCCTCAGTGGAGGAGCTAGAGGGTAACTGGGAGAAGGAGTTGGGTGAGGAGATTGAGGGGCGGACGTGGGCGGATGCCCTGGGGAGGGTGAACTCTTCCCCCTCTTGCGCGAGGCTCAGCCTCATACAATTTAAGGTGCTGCCATAAGGCTCACATGACGGAGGCAAGGATAAGCCGGTTCTTTGGGTGCGGGGACAGGTGTGTTAGGTGCTCAGGGAGCCCAGCAAACCACACCCACATGTTTTGGGCGTGCCCAGCGCTGGAGGACTTTTGGAAGGGTGTAGCGAGGACGGTGTCGAGGGTGGTAGGTTCCAGGGTCAAGCCGGGCTGGGGGCTCGCAATATTTGGGGTGGCAGAGGAGCCGGGGGTGCAGGAGGCGAAATAGGGCGGTATTCAGGCCTTTGCATCCCTGGTAGCCCGGCGAAGGATGCTTCTTCAGTGTAAGGATGCGAGGCCCCCAAGCGTGGAATCCTGGATCAACGATATGGCGGGGTTTATTAAATTGGAGAGGGTGAAATTTGCCTTAAAGGGATAGGTGCAAGGGTTCTTCAGGCGGTGGCAACCGTTCCTTGGGGGGGGGGGGGGGGGGGGGTGTATTGGGGGGCGGGTTTGTTCTATTCTTTCTGTATTTTGTTGTTGATATTTTGTCAAAATTTGAATTAAAATTATTTTTTTTTAAAAAAGATAAGGAGATCAGGGGTTATAGAACATAGAACGATACAGCGCAATACAGGCCCTTCGGCCCATGATGTTGCACCGAAACAAAAGCCATCTAACCTACACTATGCCATTATCATCCATATGTTTATCCAATAAACTTTTAAATGCCCTCAATGTTGGCGAGTTCACTACTGTTGCAGGTAGGGCATTCCATGGCCTCACCACTCTTTGCGTAAAGAACCTACCTCTGACCTCTGTCCTATATCTATTACCCCTCAGTTTAAAGCTATGTCCCCTCGTGCCAGCCATTTCCATCCGCGGGAGAAGGCTCTCACTGTCCACCCTATCTAACCCCCTGATCATTTTGTATGCCTCTATTAAGTCTCCTCTTAACCTTCTTCTCTCCAACGAAAACAACCTCAAGTCCATCAGCCTTTCCTCATAAGATTTTCCCTCCATACCAGGCAACATCCTGGTAAATCTCCTCTGCACCCGCTCCAAAGCCTCCACGTCCTTCCTATAATGCGGTGACCAGAACTGTACGCAATACTCCAAATGCGGCCGTACCAGAGTTTTGTACAGCTGCAACATGACCTCCTGACTCCGGAACTCAATCCCTCTACCAATAAAGGCCAACACTCCATAGGCTTTCTTCACAACCCTATCAACCTGGGTGGCAACTTTCATAGATCTATGTACATGGACACCTAGATCCCTCTGCTCATCCACACTTCCAAGAACTTTACCATTAGCCAAATATTCCACATTCCTGTTATTCCTTCCAAAGTGAATCACCTCACACTTCTCTACATTAAACTCCATTTGCCACCTCTCAGCCCAGCTCTGCAGATTATCTATGTCCCTCTGTAACCTGCTACATCCTTCCTAACTGTCGACAACACCACCGACTTTAGTGTTGTCTGCAAATTTACTCACCCACCCTTCTGCGCCTTCCTCTAGGTCATTGATAAAAATGACAAACAGCAACGGCCCCAGAACAGATCCTTGTGGTACGCCACTTGTAACTGAACTCCATTCTGAACATTTCCCATCAACCACCACCCTCTGTCTTCTTTCAGCTAGCCAATTTCTGATCCACATCTCTAAATCACCCTCAATCCCCAGCCTCCGTATTTTCTGCAATAGTCTACCGTGGGGAACCTTATCAAACGCTTTACTGAAATCCATATACACCACATCAACTGCTCTACCCTCGTCTACCTGTTCAGTCACCTTCTCAAAGAACTCGATAAGGTTTGTGAGGCATGACCTACACTTTACAAAGCCATGCTGACTATCCCTGATCATATTATTCCTATCTAGATGATTATAAATCTTGTCTCTTATAATCCCCTCCAAGACTTTACCCACTACAGACGTGAGGCTCACCGGTCTATAGTTGCCGGGGTTGTCTCTGCTCCCCTTTTTGAACAAAGGGACCACATTTGCTATCCTCCAGTCCTCTGGCACTATTCCTGTAGCCAATGATGACATAAAAATCAAAGCCAAAGGTCCAGCAATCTCTTCCCTGGCCTCCCAGAGAATCCTAGGATAAATCCCATCAGGCCCCGGGGACTTATCTATTTTCAGCCTGTCCAGAATTGCCAACACCTCTTCCCTACGTACCTCAATGCCATCTATTCTAATAGCCTGGGTCTCAGCATTCTCCTCCACAACATTATCTTTTTCCTGAGTGAATACTGACGAAAAATATTCATTTAGTATCTCGCCTATCTCTTCAGACTCCACACACAACTTCCCATCCCTGTCCTTGACTGGTCCTACTCTTACCCTAGTCATTCGCTTATTCCTGACATACCTATAGAAAGCTTTTGGGTTTTCCTTGATCCTACCTGCCAAATACTTCTCATGTCCCCTCCTTGCTCGTCTTAGCTCTCTCTTTAGATCCTTCCTCGCTACCTTGTAACTATCCATCGCCCCAACTGAAACTTCACACCTCATCTTCACATAGGCCTCTTTCTTCCTCTTAACAAGAGATTCCACTTCTTTGGTAAACCACGGTTCCCTCGCTCGGCACCTTCCTCCCTGCCTGACCGGTACGTACTTATCAAGAACACGCAGTAGCTGATCCTTGAACAAGCTCCACTTATCCAGTGTGCCCAACACTTGCAGTCTACTTCTCCAACCTATCCCCCAACAAGTCACGTCTAATGACATCATAGTTGCCCTTCCCCCAGCTATAACTCTTGCCCTGCAGTGTATACTTATCCCTTTCCATCACTAGCGTAAACGTCACCGAATTGTGGTCACTGTCCCCAAAGTGCTCTCCTACCTCCAAATCCAACACCTGGCCAGGTTCATTACCCAAAACCAAATCCAACGTGGCCTCGCCTCTTGTTGGCCTGTCAACATATTGTGTCAGGAAACCCTCCTGCACACACTGTACAAAAAACGACCCATCTAATGTACTCGAACTACATCTTTTCCAGTCAATATTTGGAAAGTTAAAAGTCTCCCATAATAACTACCCTGTTACTTTCGCTCTTATCCAGGATCATTCTCGCCATCCTTTCCTCTACATCCCTAGAACTATTTGGAGGCCTATAGAAAACTCCCAACAGGGTGACCTCTCCTTTCCTGTTTCTAACCTCAGCCCATACTACCTCGGAAGATGAGTCCCCATCTAGCATCCTCTCCGCCACCGTAATACTGCTCTTGACTAGCAGCGCCACACCTCCCCCTCTTTTGCCTCCTTCTCTGAGCTTACTAAAACACCTAAACCCCAGAACCTGCAACATCCATTCCTGTCCCTGCTCTATCCATGTCTCCGAAATGGCCACAACATCGAAGTCCCAGGTACCAACCCATGCTGCCAGTTCCCCTACCTTATTTCGTATACTCCTGGCATTGAAGTAGACACACTTCAAACCACCTACCTGCACACTGGCCCCCTCCTGCGACGTCAAATCTGTGCTCCTGACCTCTATACTCTCATTCTCCCGTACCCTAAAACTACAATCCAGGTTCCCATGCCCCTGCTACATTAGTTTAAACCCCCCCAGAGAGCACTAACAAATCTCCCCCCCAGGATATTTGTGCCCCTTAGGTTCAGATGTAGACCATCCTGTATGTAGAGGTCCCACCTTCCCCAGAAAGAGCCCCAGTTATCCAGAAATCTGAATCCCGCCCGCCTGCACCATCCCTGTAGCCACATGTTTAATTGCTCTCTCTCCCTATTCCTCATCTCATTATCACGTGGCACGGGCAACAACCCAGAGATAACAACTCTGTTTGTTCTAGTTCGGAGCTTCCATCCTAGCTCCCTGAAAGCCTGCCTGACATCCTTGTCCCCTTTCCTACCTATGTCGTTAGTGCCAATGTGGACCACGACTTGGGGCTGCTCCCCCTCCCCCTTAAGGACCCGGAAAACACGATCCGAGACATCACGTACCCTTGCACCTGGGAGGCAACATACCAAACGTATGTTATGAGGAGAAGGCAGGAGAATGGGGATGAGAAACACATCACCCATGATTGAATGGCAGAGCAGACTCGATGGGCCGAACAGCTTAATTCTGCTCCTATGTCTTATGGACTCTCCCAATTATTCTTAACTATCAACCATCCTAAAGGAGCTACAATTGCTGTATTTTGTAGCATAATCAAGACCAATTATTGTCCCAGTTTACTCCCAATCATACAGAAATATTTTACCAATGAACATGCATAAGACAATGAATGAATTTCACTGCAGGATTTCCTACAGTGGAAAAAAGGAGAACAATGGGCAGCACGGTAGCATAGTGGTTAGCACAGTTGCTTCACAGCTCCAGGGTCCTGAGTTCAATTCCCAGCTTGGTCACTGTCTGTGCGGAGTCTGCACATTCTCCCCGTGTCTGCATGGGTTTCCTCCGGGTGCTCCGGTTTCCTCCCACAGTCCAAAGATGTGCAGGTTAGGTGGATTGGCCATGCTAAATTGCCCTTAGTGTCCAAAAAGGTTGGGTGGGGGTACTGGGGTGCGGGGATACAGTGATGGTGTGTGCTTGGTTAGGGTGCTCTTTCCAAGGGCCGGTGCAGACTCGATGGACCGAATGGCCTCCTTCTGCACTGTAAATTTATGAATGGCACCTGCAGTTCTCCTTCAAAATAATTTTTGAAAGACAATGGGCAGGATCTAGCGTGAAAGAAGCAGCCCGTCACTGATCCCGCTGTTGTCAACGGAGTTTCCCATTGAATACAACTGACCACCAGGAAATCCAGGGCAGGGATGCGCCGTCGGCGGGACTATAAGATCCCACCAGCGTGAATGGCCACACAGCTCCATGCAACATGACTGCAGTTAGTAAATATAAAATTCTAGTCTTTGTGAGAAAAAAAATGGTGTTTATCTTCATTATTCTTTCTTGGGATTTGAACAGCACTGGGAAGGTCAGCATTTCTTGCCCATCCTGAATTGTCCTTGGATGGTAGTGGTGAGCCCAGTCTTGAACTGCTGCAGTTGCTACAGTCAGCAGGCAAGTGATAGATAATTATTCTGCCCATCGTTTATAATATTGAAATATATAATTAGTGTGTAGTTATTAGACAGAGAAGAAACCCGCAAAAAAAGGCTGACAACACAAAGCTGTCTTTACATTTGTCTGTACAAATTATTTGTGACGGGAATTTCTCTCATTCAAAGATATGTGCACTCAAGTGTGCAACAATTTATATCAATCCATATTATTGTTTAAATTTAAATGCAGAAACAAAAATAAGAGGGTAAAATGAAGAAAGCACTCATTGAGGGCAGCACATCGGCTCAGTGGTTAGCGCTGCTACCAACGGCGCGGAGGACCCGGGTTCGATCCCGGCTCTGGGTCATTGTCCGTGTGGAGTTTGCACATTCTCCAGTGTCTGCGTGGGCCCCACCCCCACAACCCAAAGATGTGCAGGGTATTGGCCACGCTAAATTGACCCTTAATTGGGAAAAAAGAATTGGGTACTCTAAATTTATTTTAAAAAGCACTCACTAGACTGTTTTAAAATTTCAGGATAATTGTTAGCCCCACTTGGTAGATATGTTTTTCTCCCTTTCTCTCAGACGCTGCAATACAGTTACTTCATTGTCCAAGTCAGAATTCATCAGGATTGGCATGGTATTTGGCAATCCCAGTCAAACTAGAAACTTGCACTGACATCCACCCTTAAACAGTCCAAGGACGTTGAAACCAACTGCAGCATCAACATTACAACTATTCAAGCAGAGATTTGCTGAATTAGCAGAAATTGGAGGATTTTGAATCTGGTACCTTCCTGCTCTTGGTGAATTAGCTCCACTCTACGCAATGTAGTTATTAACGGAGCCATTCGGGAGCAGTTAATAGCATACAATAAACGTCTCTGCCCAAATTCAACTTCATTCTTTGGGCAGTGCAGGTTGACTCAAATGCTTTGATGAAAGTATGCTTTTCACAGTTGAGTAATATTACAAGCCAGTAAGGACTCTGCTATGCTTATGACTGTCTTTAAGTTATTTACAAATTCCCCGAGGAACAATTCCATGTTAGAGCTGCTGCTGACCAACAAAGTGATCAACAAGATTAAACATTTGAAGCGCTAACAATACGATTATGCTTATAATTTGAATAGATTTTTTAAAATGTCACAAAGAAAAGTTGGTGGAATAGAGAAAAGCAAATCTTAGGAAATGGAGTTCCAGCATTAATGAGATGAGCAAAGAAGTTGGGAGACAAATGCCAGACCACTGATGGGAAGTAATTAAAACGCATGACCACAAAGTTTTGATCGAAAACATTCCAAACTTGAGGCTAATGGTCTTGCATGAATAAGCAGATTACGTCATAATTGAAGTCTAAAGAAATTGGCATGCAATAAAAGTTAATGCAAGTAATACAGAAGAAACCTACGAATAATACCAACAACACTGAAGGGAATCAAAAAAGATGAGGAGGACTGGATATGAAATGAGACTGGTAGTTAAAGATAAAATATATTTATAAAACATCAGAGGCATCAGGATCATTAAGTTACGTGTGGACACAAAGGCGGCAATATTATATATTTTTAAAAATAATATAACAGATGCTTAAAAGAAATGCTGTCTAGATTTACAGTGGGTGGGGAAGAATGGATTATAGAAGCAATCTCCACATTCAAAACCCCTTCTGTCCTCCAAGCTGGAAATGAATTGGCCAGCTACAGAAGATTGCCTTCACATGATTCCATTTTGTAGAGTACGAATGCAACCATTGCTTCTCAACCGCGTGGGTCTCACCCCCACAACCCAAAGATGAGCCCCTTAATTGGAAAAAAAAATATTGTGAAAACCTGAGCCATGCTCCAACGGTTTCTCGACTCATTTCCTCCAATGCTAACCTTGCCCTCTTCTCGTTCTCAAACTCCAACTTGTCCAATCACGGGAATTTGGATCATGCTTTGCACCACAACCCTTTGCATCCTATCCACTAACGGACAAATGCAAGAGGTGCCTTCTGAGCTTCAATTCCCTTTCAGACTCACCCGGCTCAATTTTTACAAATTCGCCGGGTGATCCATTTTGCTTTGGATTTTTGTCACCCCTCTGTTTTCCTGTCAATTGTTCTTAGAGCTTGCAGCTGCCTTGATTCTAATATCCAGAACTTGTTTCACTTTTCATCCCTCTCTTTCCATCTTGAAAAATCTTCCCAAAACTGCTCTATTTCACCCAAGCTTTTCATAATTCTCCCAACTCTCACATCATGGGTGGGTTTCTCAGTTTCGTCGGCTGGTCAATGCAGCTTCCCATTGTGGGGCAGCCCCACGCCATCGGGAAATCCCCGAGCTGCCGGCAAAATGGAGAATCCTGACTGCTGAGAATTCAGCCCCAAATCTGTGTTTGCTCTGTTATACCTTTCATCTATTACATTTTTTTCTTCTAACCCCTCTGTGAAGCAATTGGGAGTGTTTTGTAACTTACAAATGCGGTCGGTATAAATGCAAGTCATGTTGTATCAAAGAAAAGCGGAGGGCCAATTAATCGGCAACAATATTAAAACGATATGACATTAAAAGGATTTGGGGGATTCAGAATTTTTGTGAGCAAATATTGTGTTAAAAAGAGGGAAACCAAAAAGCCAGTTGGACTCATATCAATAGAAGGCAAATAAATGCAAGCCATAATTTTGTGTGAAACGTAACACTCAGGAAAGACAGGCAAAAAGAATTTAGGAACAAATCATAGTCGAGCCTTGGTTAGACACCATCTGCAGAATTTCAGAACCTCCAAAATGATATAAAAGTCCTGAATGCGATACAGCGGAGAATCACCAGAATGAGATTAACGCTTAATGAATAAATTAAGAGATCAGATTGCATAAACTTGATTTGTATCCCCTTCAGTTTAGCAGGTTGAAGGTTGATCCAATCCAGGGGTAAAATTCTCCCGAAACGGCGCGATGTCCGCCGACTGGCGCCCAAAACGGCGCCAATCAGATGGGCATCACGCCGCCCCAAAGGTGCGGAATGCTCCACATCTTTGGGGGCTGAGCCCCAACATTGAGGGGCTAGGACGACGCCGGAGGAATTTCCGCCCCGCCAGCTGGCGGAAACGGCCTTTGTTGCCCTGCCAGCTGGCGCGGAGATGACATGTTGGGGCGGCGCATGCGCGGGAGCGTCAGCGGCCGCTGAAAGTTTCCCGCGCATGCGCAGTGGAGGGAGTCTCTTCCGCCTCCGCCATGGTGGAGACCGTGGCGGAGGCGGAAGGGAAAGAGTGCCCCCACGGCACAGGCCCGCCCACGGATCGGTGGGCCCCGATCGCGGACCAGGCCACCGTGGGGGCACCCCCCGGGGTCAGATCGCCCCGCGCCCCCCCCTGGAGCCCGCCCACGCCGCCTTGTCCCGCCGTTCAAAAGGTGGTTTAATCCACGCCGGCGGGACAGGCAATTTATCGGCGGGACTTCGGCCCATCCGGGCCGGAGAATCCAGCGGGGGGGCCCGCCAACCGGCGCGGCCCGATTCCCGCCCCCGCCGAATATCCGGTACCGGAGACTTCGGCAACCGGCGGGGGCGGGATTCACGGCAGCCCCCGGCGATTCTCCAACCCGGCGGGGGGGTCGGAGAATGACGCCCCAGGTGTCTAAAATGAATCAGGGATTCAACAGAATAGATACTGTTAAAGTATTCTCTGGTGAGGGAATCCAGAGCAAAGAGAATAACATTCAAACTAGAACGAAGCCATTTAGGAGTGAAATCAGGAAGCACTTTTCCACACAAATGGTAGTGGAAATCTGGAACTTTCCCCCCACCAAAAAAGGGTGTGGTTTCTAAGTCAATTGAAATTTTCAAAAGGGGTTTTATAGATTTTTGCTGGGTAAGGGTTTGAAACGCTATGAAACAGAAGTGCGTAAATGGGGTTGAGGTACAGATCAGCCATGATCTTACACAATGGCAGAACAGACTCAAGTGGCTGAATAGAATGCTCCTGCCCCTCTCATTAATTAGAATTGCAAACAACTTAACAAATTTAGAGAAGCAAAAGTATAGTACCTGATATATTTATATTGCTCAAAACAGTTCATGTAGTGCAAGGATATCTGTTGCAAGATTAAAGTCCAAGGCTTGAAGTATAAAATCACAGCACAGATTGAGGCACATTGAAGGATAGGAAACAAACGTGAGAGCATAAGACCATGAGGCTTGGGAGCAGAAACTTCAGCCCGCGAGTCTGCTCGGCCATTCAATAAGATCCTCACCTCCACTTTCCTACCTTAGCCCCATAACCCTGGATTCCTTATTGTTTAAAAATGTCTATCTCAGCCTTAAACATACTTAACAACCCAACCTCTACAGATCTCAGCAGTAAAGAATGCCACAGATTCACTACCCTCAGAGAAGTAATTCTTCTTCATCAGGCAACTCCTTCCTCCGAGATTATGCCCTCTGGCCCCACATAAAGAAAAACTGGACATTGTTAGATAGGAAATATTTGCTAATCATACTAAATCTAGGGAATGGTATGCTATGAGTGGGAGTACAGGAAAATGCCAATATGTCATAAGCACAGTTAAACATTTATAAATATGAAGCAGCATTTTTAGAAAGAAAACAGAACAGAAATATGCTCTAAATGGCAAAATATACAACGGATTGGAGGAACAGTCAGAGGCACAGGTTGGAGATTATACCTGAATGAGACATAGGAGTGTGGCGTTGGTAATTTGGTTCACATGGTAACTTTGTCTCAATTTAAAGGGGCTGGTTTAGCACACTGGGCTAAATAGCTGACTTTTAAAGCAGACCAAGGCAGGGCAGCAGCACGGTTCAATTCCCCTACCAGCCTCCCCGAACAGGCGCCGAAATGTGGCGACTAGGGGCTTTTCACAGTAACTACATTGAAGCCTACTTGTGACAATAAGCGATTTTCATTTTCAATATAGATTAAAGCGGGGATTTTCTGGGCCTGCTCACCACGGGCACAGATCCTGTTATAGCCGCTAACTCTCGCGAGAGGGTCATAACTGGATTTGCAGCAGCGAGATCTCAGTTTGAGATCTCTCTCCTCCCCCCAGCAACAACGTAATCAGGTTCACGCCCACAGATTGCCATGAAATTGACTACACTTAAATATTCTGAAACGGCTTCAATGCCATTGCTTAGTCATTAGCTGTTCCCCCGCCAGGAATGACATCACGATGGTGGGAATCACTACTGGTTTCCAAAAACAGGAACCAAATGTGATGACAACACAAGGGGCTCAGAGGTGAGTATACCCGCCAGATGGTGAGGGACATGGCTGCACAGTGCCCGTCACAGCCCTCTGGCCATGCCAACATTGCAGTGGCAACTTGACACTGCCAGGTTAGCACTGTCGGAGGCAGGTTCTCTTGGAAACCCGTTAACCCCATTGGAAGGTTATCATTATGTTGGGGGTGAGGGGGAGGAGGAAATAATGCCATAATGGGAGAGGGGGAAGTTGACCTATGCCTTCTAGGGTTGGGTTTGCGCCTCTTGTCTGCTGAGTGTCCTGATGCGTGTGTGTGGGGGGGGGGAGGGGTAAAGAAAGAGTGCCTTTACTTGGCCTGACATCATTGCGCCCTCCCAATCTCTGTCGAGCCGGGCTTGGACACTTTCAGGCCCGCCCCACCAGAATGACATGCAAAACACACACCTCTGCTGTTTTTTTTTTTTACAAAGTGTCAGAAGATCTGGAGTAAAAACATGGTTGTGTTTCTCGGGAGAAACAAGCCAATTTTCAGTCAGAACCTGACACTTCGGGATGGGTTCTCCATTGCCCAATGCCACGATCGGGGTTCCATAGAAACATAGAATTCCGACAGTGCAAAAGGAGGCCATTCGGTCCATCGAGTTGGCACCAACCCTCTGAAAGAGCAAGCTACCCAACTCCCCCACCCTATCCCCGTAACTCCACCTAACCTGCACATCCCTGGAGACTGAGGGGCAATTCTTATCATGGTCAATCCACCTAACCTGCATTTCTTTGGACTGTGGAAGGAAACCAGAGCACCCGGAGGAAACCCATGCAAATACGGGGAGAAAGTGCAAACTCCACAGACGGTCACAAGGCTGGAATTGAGCCCGGATCTGAGGCAGCAGTGCTAACCACTGTGCCACCCAATTGGGTAGAAAGTGAAGAGTCCCCCAGAAACAGCGCCAAAACTGCTTAGTGTTTCAGATGTGGTCTCACCAGTACCTTGCACAGTTGCCGCAAGACTTCCCTACGCTTAAACTCCAACCCCCTTGAAATAAAGGCCAACATACCATTAGCCTTCCTGGTTAACTGCTACACCTAATTACCTGCTGCACCTGTGTACTAGTTTTCTGTGTTTCGTGCACAAGTCTCTTTGTGTTGTAGCTTTCTGCTGTTTTTCTCCGTTTAAATCTTCTCCCTTCAAAATGAACGACTTCACATTTCCCACATTATACTCCATTTGACAACGTTTTGCCCACTTAACGATCAATATTTCTTTGCAAACTGTTTGTATCCCTCTCACAATTTGCCTTTCCACTGATTTTTGTGTATTCTGCAAATTTGGCTACAGTACATTTGTTTCCTTTCTCCAAGTCAATAATATATATTGTAAACAGTTGCAGTCCCAGCACTGATCCCTGTGGAACCCCACTGGTTACAGATCGCCAACCTGAAAAAAAAAACCCTTATCCCAACTCACTGTTTCCTACCCATTAGCCAATTCTCTATCCATGCTAATATACTACCTCCAACACCATGGGCTCTTATCTTATGACTTAACCTTTTGTGAAGCCAAATAAAACACATCCACTGGCTCCCCTCTATCCTCTCTGGTTTAGACTTCCTCGAAAAACTCTTAATAAATTAGAATATGTCTGAAGGAGGCCTTCTGGATTGAGCTAAGGAACAGAAAAAAGGGGCCGTCATACTGTTGGGAGTATACTATAGACCCTAAATAGTCAGAAGGAGCTAGAAGAGCAAATCTGAGAAGCAAAAACAATAGGGCCACAGGGGTAAGGGATTTTAACTACCAATATTAACTGGGATACTTTTAGTGAGAAAAGAATGGAGGAAACAGAATTCTTGAGGTAATTTGGTCAGTATGTAGCAAGTCCAAGAGGAGACACAGTTCTAAACTTAATTTTAGTAAATGAAGCTGGGCAAGAGGCATTGCAGGGGGAAAGCATATTGGTGGTGCTGATCATAATTCAGTGAGTGTTAATGTAATTATGGAAGAGGACAAAGGTAGAACAGGAGTTTGGGTTCTAAATCGGGATAAGGCCAATTTTACTAAGCTGAGGATTTAGCAAAAGTGGACTGGAAACTGCTACTCGATGGCAAATCAGTGTCAGAGCAGTGGGAGGCATTCAAAGGGGAGGTTCATGGGTTCAGAGTAAACATATTCCCAAAGAAAAAGGGTGGGATGGCAACTACAGCAAAAGAGGCAACTGTATGTGCAACTCAAAGGACTCAAATAGTAGTTTGATAGTACAGATCTTGAATACTGCTGAAAAAATACTTTGTCAAAGCATTTTGTCTTGAAAATCACAAGAAACCAATGTCAGGAGAACAATTAATTTATTCTGTATGAGAAGAGAGTGCTGATTGGTTGGCAAGTGGACTCTGATCAGTAGAGATATTATGGAAGAATGATGGTGACTGACAATTAAATGCCAAGCACTGTTTGAAATTTAAACCAGGAAGGAGAACTATTTTGCTCCTCCACCACCCCCTCATTTGAAATTTATGCTCCCCCCCCCTCAATGGCTATCACTGATTTTGTTTAGCTGAAACAGGCACAACATGTGGACATTTTTTCTGTCTACAAAGAATAGGGCCTGGTGTATTAATATATTCCAGGACACAAGTGCACCACACTGTGAGCCAGCGTAATTCTTAGCACACTCATGATTATTTAGAAAAATGTTATTCAATCGCGGAACCACGTCTAGTACTGGACACTGTTTTGGGTTTTGCCAGCACAGGCTGGTTGGGTACGGCCTGTACATTGCCAGTTGAGAACAGCGGGAGGGACATGCTGTCTGATACAATTTGCCAGCCTTTGGAACATACGACCTACATACCCAACAACACACTGGCACTGAAATTCATACACCACCGTACTAATTTGTGGGTGATGGCAGCATCCGTTTAGCGGTGAATAACATTTGTGGCAAATTTAAAATTGACAGTTAACAGCCAGTCAACATCAACTGGTGCATCTTCCATTGCAATGCCTCTACTAATTGAGTCTACTTGCCAAAAAATCAACACAACCTTCACTCAGTATCAATTTGTTGTTTCCTCTGACACAGGTATTCTTGAGAACTGTTCTGATGAGTTAAAGACAAAAATCTTTGACAAAATACTCCATCTTTTCAGCAATAACCGAGAGCTCAATACTACAGAAAAGTAGAGAGTACAAAAGGTGGAGGGGTAAAATCAAAAAGGAAACCAGCAAAGCAAACCAAGGTGAATCCAAAGGTGTTTTATCAATATATTAAGAGAAAGAGGATGAGTAAGGAAAGAGTAGGGCACATGGAAGATCAAAAAGGTAACCTATGTGTAGAGGCAGAAGAGGTTAGTATGTTTCTTAACGAATACTTTGTGTTGGTCTTCACAAAAGAGGGGGATAATGCAGATATTGTAGTTGAGGAGAAGTGTGAAGTATTGGATGTGATAATCATAGGGAGAGTGGAAGTATTCAGGGGATTGACATCTTTGAAAGTGGATAAATCACCAAGGCAGATGAAGTGTAAAAGAAGCCAGGGAGGAATTAGTGGTAGGTCTGGTCACAATTTTACGATCCTCACTGGATACAAGTGTGGTGCTAGAGGATTGGAAAACTGCTAATGTTGTGCCTTTGTTTAAAAAGGAAGCAAGCGATAGACCAATAATTGCATGTCAGTGTCTAACCTCAATAGGGGGAAAATTATTGAAATCAATCCTGAGGGACAGGATAAATGGTCAGAAAGGCGTAGAGCAATTCATGAAAGTCAGCATGGATTTGTTACGGGACAATTGCATCTGATTAACTTGACTGTGGAAGTAACAAGGATGATTGAGGGTGACTTCCGGTTGCGGCGATGAGGAGCTAAGCCGCACATTTCGGCAGCTCCCGCTAGAACGGACTTTTGGGCTCTCCGGAAGAGCCCCAACGGAACATTTTTGACCAAATCCCGTTTGGGAAGGTGAAGCAAGGACCCCCTTCCGTCGTGTATGGAGGGGACTAGAAGTGGAGCGGCAGAAACGAGGGGGAAAAAACAAGATGGCGGAGGGCAGAGATCCAGCAACATGGGGACCGGACCAGCCGGAGTTTCTCAGCCGCTGCGTGGAGGAGCTTAAAAAGGAGGTGCTGGCGCCAATGCTGTTGGCGATCGAGGGGCTGATGGAGACCCAGAAGGCCCAGGCGGTAGAGCTCCGAGAGGTGAAGGACAAAACTAACGAGAACGAGGACGAGATCTTGGGCCTGGCGGTGAAGATGGGGGCGCACGAGGCGCTGCACAAGAGGTGGGCCGAGAGATTCAAGGTCCTGGAGAACAGGTCGAGGAGGAAGAATCTCCGGATTCTGGGTCTCCCCGAAGGAGTGGAGGGGGCTGATGCCGGGGCATATGTGAGCACGATGCTCCATTCGCTGATGGGTGTGGAGGCCTCTCCGAGCCCCCTTCAGCTAGAAGGGGCTCACCGGGTCCTGGCGAGGAGACCCAAGGCTGGCGAGCCACCAAGGGCGATAGTGGCGAGGTTCCATCGTTTCGCAGACAGAGAGAGTGTCCTTAGATGGGCCAAGAAGGAGCAGAGCAGTACATGGGAGAATGCGGTGATCCGAGTCTACCAGGACTGGAGCGCGGAGGTGGCAAAGAGGAGAGCTGGCTTCAACCGGGCCAAGGTGGTGCTGCAGAAAAAAGGGTGAGATTCGGAATGCTGCAGCCTGCGCGACTGTGGGTCACGTATCAGGACTGACACCACTATTTCGAAACGCTAGACGAGGCTTGGACCTTTATCCAAACGGAAAAATTGGACTCGAACTGAGGGACTGTGGTTGTGGGGGAGATGTTGACTGTATATAGGGTTGTAAATATGGGGAAAGAATGTTTCACAGGTGGGACGATGGATGGGGGAAAGAGTTTTTGATGGGGGGACAGTGAGGAATGTGGGCGTCAGTGCTGGAGGGAGGTGAGACTCGGGGATGGGGGAATTGGGATAAGGCCGCAACAGGAGCTGCGCCACAGGGGGCGGGGCTGGCTCAGGAAAGCACGGGCTTTTTCCCGCGTTAGGGAGGGGGGGGATGGAGGAGCGCAAGGAGGAGGAGGGATTTCCACACGGGGGGGTGGTCAACGGGAAGGCGGGGGAAGCCGGGGTCAGCAGACTTACGGAAGTATTATAGGGGGAGCAAAAGAGCTAGATTTGGATCTAGCAGGGGGGGGGGGGGGGGGGGAAATAGGGTTGCTGCTGCATTGGCCAAGGGGGAACTGAAAATGAAAGAAGTGGTCGGGGCGGGGGTTCCCCGTCTGGGGGACTGGAGGGTGCGGGAGACGCGGGCACAGGACTGGCCTAAAATAGGAGATCTCTAGTCGGCGCGGGGGGGGGGGGGGGGGGGGGGGGGGGGGGTAGCCCCCCAATCCGGCTGAACACGTGGAATGTGAGAGGCCTAAATGGGCCGGTTAAGAGGGCCCGAGTGTTCGCGCACTTAAAGGGACTGAAGGCAGATGTGGTCATGCTTCAGGGGACACATCTGAAGGTGGCAGATCAGGTCAGGTTAAGGAAGGGATGGGTAGGACAGGTGTTCCATTCGGGGCTGGATGCGAAGAATAGAGGGGTAGCAATACTGGTGGGGAAGCGGGTGTCGTTTGAGGGCAAGAACATAGTAGCGGACAATGGAGGCCGATACGTGATGGTGAGCGGTAGGTTGCAGGGGACGGGGGTGGTATTGGTAAATGTATACACCCCGAATTGGGACGATGCTGGATTCATGAAACGTATGTTGGGGCGTATTCCGGACTTGGAGGTAGGAAGCTTGATAATGGGTGGGGATTTCAACACGGTGTTGGACCCAGCACTGGATCGCTCCAGATCTAGGACCGGAAAGAGGCCGGCTGCGGCCAAGGTGCTCAGGGTGTTTATGGATCAGATGGGGGGAGTAGATCCGTGGAGATTTGCCAGGCCTTTGGCCAGAGAATTTTCTTTTTTCTCCCATGTACACAAGGCCTACTCCCGGATAGATTTTTTTGTTCTGGGCAGGGCATTGATCCCGAAAGTGGAGGGAACGGAGTATTCGGCCATAGCCATTTCAGACCACGCCCCGCACTGGGTGAAACTAGAGCTGGGGGAGGAGAGGGACCAACGCCCGCTGTGGCGGTTGGATGTGGGACTGCTGGCAGACGAGGAAGTGTGCGGGAGGGTGCGGGGGTGCATCGAAAGGTATCTGGAGGCCAACGACAACGGGGAGGTGCAGGTGGGAGTAGTATGGGAGGCGCTGAAGGCGGTGGTCAGGGGAGAGTTAATCTCCATCAGGGCTCATAGGGAGAAGAGAGAGGGCAGGGAAAGGGAGAGGTTAGTGGGGAAGATTTTAAGGGTGGACAGGAGATATGCAGAGGCCCCTGATGAGGGACTACTCAGGGAGAGGCAAAGTCTCCAGACGGAGTTCGACCTGTTGACCACAGGGAAGGCAGAGGCACAGTGGAGGAAGGCACAGGGGGCGACGTATGAGTATGGGGAGAAGGCGAGCCGGATGCTGGCACATCAGCTCCGTAAGAGGATGGCAGCGAGGGAAATAGGTGGAGTCATGGATGGAAGGGGAACTACGGTGCGGAGTGCGGCGAACGTGAATGAGGTATTGAAGGCCTTTTATGAGGAGCTGTATAGGTCCCAGCCCCCAGGGGTAAAAGAGGGGATGCGACGATTCTTGGACCAACTAAGGTTCCCGAGGGTGGAGGAGCTGGTTAAAGGACTGGGGAGCATGCAGGCAGGGAAGGCCCCGGGACTGGATGGGTTCCCGGTGGAGTTCTATAGGAAGTATGTAGACCTGTTAGCCCCATTGCTGGTAAGGACTTTCAATGAGGCAAGGGAGGGGGGGGACTCTACCCCCGACAATGTCGGAGGCGACGATCTCTTTGATCCTGAAGCGGGATAAGGACCCACTGCAATGCGGGTCGGATAGGCCGATCTCGCTCCTCAACGTAGATGCTAAGTTGCTGGCAAAAGTGTTGGCTACGAGGATTGAGCACTGTGTCCCGGGGGTGATTCACGAGGACCAGATGGGATTTGTAAAGGGCAGGCAGCTAAATACCAATGTGCGGAGGCTCCTAAATGTGATTACGATGCCATTGGAGGAGGGAGAGGCGGAGATAGTGGCAGCTATGGACGCGGAGAAGGCCTTTGACTGAGTAGAGTGGGAGTATCTCTGGGAAGTGTTGCGGACGTTTGGGTTCGGGGGAGGGTTTATTAGCTGGGTTAAGCTCCTATATAGAGCCCCGGTGGCGAGTATGGTTACAAATCGGCGGAGATCGGAGTACATCCGGCTGTATCGAGGGACGAGGCATTGGGTGCCCCCTGTCCCCTCTGTTGTTTGCATTAGCAATTAAACCTTTGGCCATGGCATTAAGGGAGTCCAGGAAATGGAGGAGGGTGGTTCGAGGGGGAGACGAGCATCGAGTGTCGCTGTATGCAGACAACCTGTTGCTGTATGTGGCGGACCCAGTGGAGGGGACAGTGGAGGTCATGCAGATCCTAAGGGAGTTTGGGGACTTCTCGGGCTACAAGCTCAATGTAGGGAAGAGTGAGCTCTTTGTGGTGCATCCGGGGCATCAGGGAAGAGGGATAGACGACCTACCGTTGAGGAGGGCGGAAAGGAGCTTTCGATACTTGGGGATCCAGGTAGCTAGGAGCTGGGGGGCCCTGCACAAACTTAATTTGACGCGGCTGGTGGGCAGATGGAGGAGGACTTTAAACGGTGGGACATGTTGCCACTCTCGCTAACGGGCGAGTACAGTCGATTAAAATGGTGGTCCTCCCGAGGTTTCTTTTTGTATTCCAATGCCTTCCAATTGTGATCACCAAGGCGAGAAAGGAGGGGGGGACATCTCTTTTTTTTTTGGGGGGGGGGGGGGAAAGAGGGACGGGGAAGGGGTGTTTTTCTGGGGGGCATCTGAGCAAGAAAATAATGATCCGGAAAACTGATATGTACGGGAGGAATCCAATGTACAAAGTTCAGTATCATATTGATTTGCCATGTTTATGTCTTGCTATGCGAGTTTTCTTTTCTTTTTGTTATGGGGGGGGGGGGGGGTTTGTTTGTATAGTTGAAAATTTTGTTAAAAAAATTCTTAATAAACATATTTTTTTTTAAAAAAGGATGATTGAGGGTGACGCAGTTGATGTGGTCTACATGAAATTTAGCAAGGTCTTTGACAAGGTTCTACATGTCAGACGAGCTAAAGAAAAAGCCCATGTGACAAATTATAAATTTCTTTACCCGTCAGTCTGGCCTCAATAAAACTCGAGATGGATTTGCAGGCATAGCATTAGTTATTTTATTTGACTTGCAAGTCTGACTCGTTTCACACAGACACAGGACACAGAACCAGCCTCCTGGACCCCTGGGAAACGAATGAAGAAGGAGACAAAGGGATTTCTGCAAATACATTCAAATGGCATCAAGTTTCACATACACAATTCCCACAGGTCATCCGATACCCCTCCTGACCTGGCCATACATCCTGATTGGCTCACTTCTCATCCCTTCCTCTGGCCTCCTATTACCCAGCATCCTTTTCTCCTCCTTAGCTGGACACCCCTCCCCCTTGCTTTGCCATGCGTTCTGAAATCCTTTGTCTGTGAACTAACAGAATCAGACCGGCCTATATCTACATTACAGTAACTCATATCTCTAAAGTAACTATTTTATATCACATTCGTCATTGGGATCCAGGGGAATGTAGGAAGCTGCATCCAAACTTGGCTCAGTGGCACGAAGCAAGGGATTTGTGCAACTGGAAGGCTCTTTCCAATGGGGTTCCTCAGGGCTCATTACAAGGTACCCTGCCTTTTGTGGTATATATTAACGATTTGGATGTAAATGAAGGGGGCATGAGGAGTTTGCAGACAACACAAAAATTGGTTACATGGTCGAAATTGAGGTTAGGCATAGACTGCTGGAAGATATCAGGTAAGCAGTAAATTGGCAAATGGAATTCAACCTGGAGAGGGTAAGATTGATGCATTTGAGGAGGTCAAACAAGGCAACAAAATACACAATTCAGGGAGAATACTGAGAAGTGCAGAGGAATTGAGGGACATTGGAATGTATGTTCACAGATTCCTGAAGTTGGCAGGACAGATCAACAAGATGGTTAAGAAGGCATATGGAATTCTCTTCTTTATTAATCGAAGTATAGAATATAAGAGCAGGGAGATACTGCCGGGACTGTATATCATTAGTTAGGACACAACTGGAGCACTGTCTGCAAATCTGGCTACCTCATTACAGAAAAGATATAACTGCACGAGAGAGGTCATAGAGGAGGTGAACAAGGTTATTGCCAGGACTGGAAAAATGCAGCAATGAGGAAAGATTGGTTAGGTTGGGGTTGTTTTCCTTTGACAAAAGAGGCTAAGAGGTTTGATTTGAGATGTGCAAAATTGAGGTGCGTGTGTACAATGATGGGAAGGGACGATTTATCCTAGCAGAGAGGTCAATGATGTGGGGGCATAGATTTAAAGTGACTGGTAGAAAGATTAGATGGGAGATGAGGAAAACTTTCACTTAGAGGGTAGTACGTACAAAGATACAAAATAGGTGCAGAATGAAATGAAATGAAATGAAAATCGCTTATTGTCACGAGTAGGCTTCAATGAAGTTACTGTGAAAAGCCCCTAGTCGCCACATTCCGGCGCCTGTTCGGGGAGGCTGGTACGGGAATTGAACCGTGCTGCTGACCTGCCTTGGTCTGCTTTCAAAGCCAGCGATTTGGCCCAGTGTGCTAAACCATTATTCAGCCCCTCAAGTCTGCTCTGCTATTCAATAAGATCATGGCTGATCTGTTTGTGTTCCTGGTTTCACATTCCCATCTACCCCGATAAACTTTGATTCTTTTGTCTAACAACAATCTATCCACCTCAGCCTTAAAAATACTCCCGTTCCACCATATTCTGAGGCACAATGTTCCAAAGTCACACAACCCTCAGAAAACAATTCTCATCTCTGTCCTAAAAAGGTGACCCCGGTTCTGGATTCACCCGCAATATGAAACATCCTTTCCACATCCGCCTCGTCAATCATTCAGGATCTTGCATTGTTCAATCAAGTCAACCCTCACTCTTGACTCCAATGGAAACAAGCTCAGGTTGTCCAACCTTGCCTCATAAGGCAGCCCGCTCATTCCAGCCATGAATCTAGTGAACCTCCTCTGAACTGCCTCCAAAACATTTACATTCCTTCCTTAAAAAAGACCAAAACTGCACACATTATTCAAAATGTGTCTCGCCAATGCCCTGTATAACTGAAGCATAACATCCTTACATTTATGTTCAATTCCTCCTGTAATAAAGATAGCAGTCCATTAGCCTTCAATACATGCTGTACCTATATGCTAACATGTTTTGACTCATGCAATAGAATTCCTGGGTCCTTCAGCACCTGGGAATTCTGCAGTCATTCTCCGGTTAAATAATACTGTATTTTTTTTTAATATAAATTTAGAGTACCCAATTCATTTTTTCCAATTAAGGGGCAATTTAGTGTGGCCAATCGACCTTGCCTGCACATCTTTGGTTTGTAGGGGTGAAACCCACATAACACGGGGAGAATGTGCAAACTCCACACAGACAGTGACTCAGAGCTGGGATCGAACCTGGGACCTCAGCATCATGAGGCATGCAGTGCTAACCACTGCGCCACCGTGGTGCCCTTAATAATATTCTTTGTGCCAAAGTGAACAACTCTCACGTTTTCGCACATAACACTTCATTTGCCAGACTTTTGTCGGTTGACTCAAACCTATCTATATCCATCTGCAAACTCCTCAAGTCTTCTTCACAACATACTTTCCTACCTCAGTGCCATTTGCAGATGTAGTTACGATGCCTTCACTCTCCACATCTAAGCCATTTGATGTAAATTGTAAAACATGTAGGTCCCAGTTCAGGCCCACTTGTCACATCCTGCCAATCAGACAAAAAAAACATTTGTGCCAACTGTTTTCTGCCAGCAAACCAACCAATCTCCTCTTCATGCGAATATGTTACACCCTAGACCATGAGCTTTTACTTTCCACAATAAACTTTAATGTGGCACCTTATCAAATTACTTCTGGAAATCAAAGTAAAGGTTCCCCCTTATCCACAACACATGTTACTCCTTCAAAGGACTCTAATAAATTGATTCAACATGATTTCCCTTTCATAAAGCACGGTAGCATAGTGGTTAGCACTATTGCTTCACAGCGCCAGGGTCCCAGGTTCGATTCCCGGCTTGGGTCACCGTCTATGCGGAGTCTGCACATCCTCCCCGTGTCTGTGTGGGTTTCCTCCGGGGGCTCCAGTTTCCTCCCACAAGTCCCAAAAGATGTGCTTGTTAGATTAATTGGACATTCTGAATTCTCCCTCTGTGTACCTGAACAGGCGCCGAAGTGCGCCGATTTGTGACAATAATAAAGATTATTATTAAAACCACGCTGACTCTTCCCGGTTTTCTAACTGCCTGGCTATAACGCCATTAATGACCAATTCTAACGCCTTCAGACGTCAAGCTAACCGGTCTGTTTCTGCCCCCCTTCTTGAGTAGACATTTGCTAATTTCCAGTCTGATGGAACCGAACTAGAATCTACTACCTCATTAGCCACCTCTTTAAAACCTATGCCTAGGTCAATGCTAGGGTTCGTCCGGAGGTGGCAGCCATTTGTCGACTTCTTTAGAGAAAATTAACTGTCAGAAAGGGGGAGAGGTTTAGTCTAGATTACTGTTCAAGGAAGGTGGGACCTGTGAGGGAGGTAGAGGGTCCTTGCACTATGTGTATAGTTGTTTGTATATGCTTTACTGTTATAAAATCACAAATGCCTTAATAAAATATTTTACAAAAAAAAACCATGCCTAGAAGTCCACCTAGTCCCAGAGTACGCAGCTCCATCAGTTTTCTCAGTACCACTTCCCTCCCTAATTGCCCTTGAATTGAGTGGCTTGTTGGATCAGTTCAGAGGACATTAGACATTTTAATGGAGCATGGAGCACGGCTCAGCCGCTGGAGGCCGCCGCCATGCGCACGCGCGGCCTCAGTGGGTCTGGAGTCACATGTAGTACAGAGCCGGGAAGGACTGCAAATGCAAGATATTAATGAACCAGAACCAGGTGAGGGGGTTTCTCACAACAATCGACATTAGTTTCATAGTCTTTATTAGACTTTCAATTTCAGGGGCTGAATTCTCCGCACCCCGACGCGGCAACAGGGCAGAGAATCTAGATTTCCACATGAAATCGGGTCCGGCGCCGGTTTGGCGAATCTCCGCCACCCCGAAAAGCAGCATACTCGGGGAGTACACCGCGCAGCATATCCACCACATCAGGCCATTGCCAGAGGCCCGCCCCGTTATTCTCCGCCCCCGACCGGCCAAATTCCCGACAGCGTATTTCTAATGCGGTCCCAACCATTTGGGAATTTCGCTTGGAGACTGCGGACTCAGTCCGCGGCCGCCAGTCGGGAGCGGGCCGATCGGAGGGCAGGGAGGAGCTCATTCGGAACTGGGGTGTTTTTGAGTGGGTGGTCCGGATCGGGCACGCGGCTGATCAGGGGCACTATTTCAAGTCCGCCATGGAGCACGGCGCAGCCGCTGGAGGCCGCTGCCGTGTGCATGCACGGTCTCTGACCCGGAAGTGCGGGGGGTCATACCAGCAGCTGGAGCTGCGAGCTCCATGACAGCTGTCTGCCAGCACCCTGCAAGGCAATGAATCTGTGGCCTTTTGACGGCAGATTTTCTGGCACAAAAGACCACGGTTTTCACGATGGCGTGGGGACATAGTCCCTGAAACAGAGAATCCAGCCACAGTTATTTATTAAATTCAAATTCCACCATCTGGGATTTGAACCCGGCCCTAAGAGCATTACCCTGGGTCTCTGGATTCCTCGTTCACTGACAATACCGCTACGCCACCCCCTCCCCGGAATGGTTTTTGTATCCTCTTATAGTAAAGTCAAAAGCAAAATATTTGATAATAACATCTGCAATTTCCTTATTATCTACTTTTAACTCACCACTTGTCTCTCCAGAGAACCAACACTCAGTTTACTTACTCTTATCCTTTTTAAATACCTGTCGAGGTTCCTGGAACTCACTACCTGAAAGTAGTAGAGGCAGAAATTCTCCAATTCATTTAAAAGGGGCCTAGAAATGCACCTCAAGTGCTGTAACCTCCAGGGCTACAATCCAAATGCTGGAAAGTGGATTAGACTGGGTGACGGGTGGTACGGTGGCGCAGTGGGTTAGCACCGCTGCCTCACGGCGACGAGGTCCCAGGTTTGATCCCGGCTCTGGGTCACTGTCCGTGTGGAGTTTGCACATTCTCCCCGTGTTTGCGTGGGTTTCGCCCCCACAACCCTAAGATGTGCAGGCTAGGTGGATTGGCCACACTAAATTGCCCCTTAATTGGAAAAAATGAATTGGGTACTCTAAATTTATATAAAAAGACTGGGTGACTTGTTTTTCGGTTGGCTTCGACATTATGGGCCAAGGAACCTCTTTCTGTGCTGTAAACTTTCTATGATTCTAAAATTAAGGTATAAATGGCTTGATAAACTCCAGAAAGTGATGAGGCAAAAGAGACTGCATTTTACACCCAACCCAATTTTCTTTTCTTTTAAGCTAATGTTATTGGCAAATATAGCAGTGCAAAACAGGCACACATGCCTAGATTTTGATCCTCCGGGAGGAGGAGTTGGGAAAATTCCAGGCTCGGCCTGGAAGTCCCGGAACAAAATGGGATCTTCACTGCTGGGGGCCAGGTATATGCTGGAGCTAGGCCAGCCGACCTGTGAAAGTGGGGATGCAGCTACAGGCCTGCCAGGTGCCAAGCAAGGCTGTTTAAAAGGCCTGTTTTGGTGCTGTGGGGCTTTGTCCCATGGGGGGGAGGGGGGAGGGGTGGGCAGACACAAAGAGCCCCCGGCCTTCACCCCTCACACCCCTGATTGGGGATCTAGAAATCAGACTGATACAATGAGCTGCAAGCTGATTGGGCTCTTCTGTACCAAATTTATGTTTAATAGTTATATATTCTTATTGTTACCAACTTGCTGTATTTCTGGGCAGAAAAAAGGAAAACTCAAAAATGTAATGGTTTTGCTGCAACAGAAATTGATTCCAACAGGAGGTACTCATAACCACACTGTGCAACAGATTAATTCATTCCATAACGCAAAGGACGATCAGCCTCCAATATCAGCTGTGCTGAGTTGGGGCTTGAATTTTTTTTTATATAAGTAGTTACAAATTCAAATGAATTGTAAAAGAAAAAGCATCCAGATGCAGGGTTGATTCCAGGACTTAAAAGCTGCTTCCCCGACCCCTCTCTAACCCTAAAAAAAAGCTCCAAAATATGTAAAGATCACATATCAGCACATACCCCAGTAACACTAGTGCTAGTCAAAATGGAACAAATGCAAGCGCCAAACATTCACTAAAAATGTCAAAAGACATCGTGTAATAAATCAATGTAGTAGAATGCCAGCAATGTCAGAAAGAAAGAGAAAACACACACTTTTTATTGAATTTGGCAGGCAAACTGACCATGTGTGGTTTTTAAAAAATTACATCATTTATCAATAAGCAGCGGGCTTTAAACCTAAACAGAGAGTTACTGAGGCTCACCAGCAGTGCTGTGCAAAAGTGTAATCGTTCATTAAATGTAAGAAATCATATAGAAAAATGTTGTTCTACAGTGATTCATAATTCTCTCATCAAGCTGCTAGCTTATGGCCAACTTTACTGCAAAAAATCAGATATTCTGAAACTTAGTCAATTTTTTCTGCCATGTATTATTTTAAAATGTATTCTTTGTTTTCTAAGCACAGTCATAATGAAGCCACCGTGGGAGCTAGACATCAAGACTCCTTGTTGGGCCAATCCCAGGGGCTTCCTCTGAACGACCTCAACAACCTCTGGAAAAATCAGCATATTATTACTGCTTTCATATTTATTCATATCAGCTGTGATGTAATGTAAAAGGTTAATGGGTCAGAAAAAAATTAAAAGAAACAGAACGTCCTATGAACACCAAAAGCTGTGCAGTACATTGAAACACAAACAGTCAGACATCTCACACATGCTTCTGATTACCTCCTTGCCACATAGACAAACAACTTGTCATTTTTTTCCCCTCTCAAGATTTTGTCTCCAGCTTCCTGAAGAGGGCACTGTGTATTCATGAAGCTAAAAAGCTAGCTGGGAATCAGACCAATAAGCAGGCTGTCGGATACAGGGCCTTTTTAAAAAAAAATGTTTACTGGGATATTCACCAAGACTAAAGGGAACACAGTGAAATTATTTCCAATTAAGATAGTGTCCATAAAGGTGCATTCCAAACTAAAGGATTTCAAGTAAAACTGAAACTGTCCCAATTAAAATCTGCTCAAGGTTTCAAAACCACTGTTCTTTTAATGCAATATTATTCTAATATTAACAAAGTGTATTACAGATGTGTGAATTCATTGAAGGGGTGAAGAGAATATTTGCAGAATCCACGGGTATGACATGCCAATGGGATCAAGGTTTTCCCATTAGCTGCGAGTGGGAACATTCCCATCTCCATGTAGTATTGTCACTACAGAAAATTATTTATGCACTTAATCAAAAAAGCACCAACATGAACTTTATTTTCAGAAAAATGTTTGAATTTTGGTATTATAAAGATTACAGGAAAATGATCAATTTAAATTAGTAAAAATGAAAGCCTATATTACAGTAACAAAAGCAGCCTGATTCAAAACATGCATTATCCATTTGAATACAAGTTGCCAGTTAGTGATGGATAAAAACAACTAGATAGGTGAAGTGCCCATTTTGAGAAACAAAATGGACTAACTGGGGCTGGTTTTCCACACTGGGCTAAATCGCTGGCTTTGAAAGCAGACCAAGGCAGGCCGGCAGCACGGTTCAATTCCCGTACCAGCCTTACCGAACAGGCGCTGGAATGTGCCGACTAGGGGCTTTTCACAGTAACTTCATTTGAAGCCTATTTGTGACAATAAGCAATTTTCATTTCATTTCATATTCAGCTGAAGAGAGAGAGAGTAAATTGGTTATGCACATTACCCAAGCTCAGCTTAATAGGGAGGTTCTCCTTGCTGGCTGCCTCCACTAGGTGTCTCCGCACTTCCATCACAGCCTCTTTTTGTTTCATGTTTAGCATGGACTCCCACAGAGCTTTGGCTGAAGGGTCACTGCAATGATATAACAGAGTTAAAATTAAATATCTGCACTTTTTCACAAAATATGGAGAACATTTTGTATGTTTTGCAACTGTTATTTATGCTCTACCCATTTCTACTTTGTGGAAAAAAAACTGTTTTTACAAAGTGATTTCCCATCCCTCATGGCTTCCTTGAAGAGAGTTGGCAGATGAAACGTTCACAGGGCTCTGGCAGCCTTACTTCAACTCGCAGCCAAGAGCTGCTCAATGGCAGCAGAGGACATTTTTCACCTTGTGGGAAAGCACCTTGACTCTACACTCTATCTTGGCAAATATTAGGAATATGCCAGGTGGGAAAATGCTAAGTTTGAATTCAAATCCGAGGACACCAAGAATTTTTCCAAGTTTCTCCCTAGATATGAATGTTAAAATTTGCCTCAACGTTATGAACTGCATTCTGGAATGTTATCATTTTCAGCTGATAATTGGGGAATACAGAACTATTGCAGCCAAGTTCACTCATCTGGTGGGTCTCATATCCTGTTTATCTTATAGAATTGCTGCTATTTAAAGAAGTTCTGTAATATAGCATAGTGCGCTTGCAGCAGGCCTACTTAAGATTAATTTAGCAATCATATAGGATGCACACTGATCCACGGCCTACACAAGATGAGGTTCCTGGGATTGGGGATAATATATTAGTATAGATTGAAGATTTGGTTAATGGACAGAAGACAGTAAGAATAAAGAGGTCTCAGTACATTAAATATAATAACGCTTGCCCTAGACGGGTTCACTCACGTGATTGCTCGGATTAGAGTGGTGTCAATGACGAGAGATCAAGCAGAATGGGCCAATATTTTCTGCAGTTTAGAAGAATGAAAAGTGACCACAGTGACATGTACAAAATTCTGAAACGACTTGACAGGGAAGATGTGGTTCCCCTAGCTGTAGAGTCTAGAACAGGGGGCCACAGGCTCGGGATATAGGACTGAAATCCCAGAATTGTTACAGCATAGAAATACTCCTCTCTGCTTGTCATGTCTGTACCAGCTCTCAAAACAAAGAATTCACCTCATGCCATTCCACACTCCCTCCTTCCCATAACCCTGAGAAATATCTTCACTCAGTTGTGAATCTTGGGAATTCTGTGTTCCAAAGGGTCAAGATACTCAGTTGGTGAGCATGGTCAAGACTGAGATTGATGGCTATTTGGCTACAGAGGGAATTATGAGATTTGGGCACAGGGCACGAATGTTGGGTTGATGTAGAATTTCAGCCATGATTTTGTTGAATGGGGAACAGGCTTAATGGGCCTGCTCCTTGTTTCGTTACGTTCGTTATGTTCTTAGAGGCACATTCAACCAAGCCATACTGGCAAGGGAGTCCCAGGGTTAATTCTTGGTCTGTGCTGAATTACCGGAGGTCGGCTGGTATGAGGTAAGTTTTAAACTGGACACAAGAAATCCACCAACATGAGCATCTGGTGAAGACAGGACTGAGCTGTAATGTTTCCTGTGATCAAACAGCCTGCTAACACTCTTAAAGCTCACAAATGAAGAATGAGCACTCTGGTAAATCATAAAATACTTACAGTGTAGAAGGAAGCCATTCGGCCCATAGTGTCTGCACCGACCATCCTAAAGAGTACCATACCTAGGCACCATACATGGGCCCTCTTAGGGCAAACTTTATTTTCTCAAGACTGAGAAACCCAGCCATGTCGCTGACCCAGGTCTCTGATTTCGGGGGCTTCGAGTCCCACCACATTAACAATATCTGTCTCCGGGTTACCAGGGAGGCACAGGTCAAAACATCAGCCTCTCTCGCCCCTGGGCTCCCGGCTCTACCGACACCCCAGGATCGCCACCTCTGGACTAGGCACCACCCTTGTTTTAAGTACCGTGGACATGACATCAGCAAAACTTTGCCAAAATCCTCTAAGCATCAGGCATACCCAAAACATGTGGACATGATTTGCTGGCCCTCCCGCGCACCTTGCACACCTGTTCTCTATCCCCACAAATGTGCTCATCCGGGCCACCGTCATGCGTGCCCGGTGGACTAGCTTAAATTGTATGAGGCTGAGCCTGGCACATGATGAGGATGTGTTAACTCTGCCGAAGGCATCCGCCCACAGACCCGCCTCTATCTCTCCCCTAGCTCATCTTCCCACTTGCCCTTTCGCTCCTCTATCGGAGTTCCCTTCGACTCCATGGGCGCGATTCTCCGCTCCCGCGACTAAGTGCCCACGCTGTCGTTAACGCTGTCGAGGTTCACGATGGCGCAAAACGGCCCCGATCTCGACTGATTCAGGGCCCGAAAATGGGCTATATCGGGGCCACGAGAAACTCAGGGGGGCATGTCGCGAAAGCAGCGTCGTCAGCGCGCGCCGGGCATTGGCGCCGCGTAAAAGCAGCGCCGCTTAAATGACGCGGACGGCGCCGCATAACTGGCGTCACCTGCGCATGCGCGGGTTGGCCGGCGCCAACCCGCGCATGCGTGGTTGCGGTCCTTCCCGAGGCCGCCCCGCAAGATGATGTCGGATGGATCTTGCGGGGCACAGAGGAAAGGAGGTCCTCCTTCAGAGAGGTCAGATTGCGGGCCAGACCCCTTTTGAGTCCTACCCCAGTGAAAGAACCCCCCTCGCCCCCCCCACAGGGCCCCCCCCCCCCCAGCGTTCCCGCACTGTTCCCGCCGGCAGCGACCAGGTGTGGATGGCGCCGGCGGGAAGCCGTTGTTTTGGGCAGGCGCTTGGCCCATCCGGGCCGGAGAATAGCGGGTGTGGCGGAGAATCGCCATTTTGGGTGTCCCGGTCGATTCTCCGGCCTGCGCACGCAGAACTCGACGGGGCCATTCCCGCCGCTTGGGTGAATCGCGGGAGGGCGTCGGACCAGCGTCGCGGAGAAAAATGGCACGCCAGGGGATTCTCCTAACCTTCCCCACTCCCACTTCCACCCCCATTCTGGAAACTACTCTGCCCTGTATCCCCGGTGGCGGCAGGAGCGGCAAGGACTGGACCTGCCTTCTCATAAATTCCCGTACCTGCAGATTCCTAAACTGCTGGCAGTTCAAATTTCTCCTCCAAATCCTTCAAACAGAGGAAGCTCCCGTCTGTAAATAAATCTCCCATCCTCTTGATCCCTGCTCTCTACCATCTCCGAAACCCTCCATCCAGCCTTCCCGGTACGAACCGATGGTTATTGTAAATCGGGGCCCAGACCGTTGCTCCCTCCGCTCTCCTATATTTCCTCCACTGCCCCCAGACTCTCAGGGCCGCCACCACCACCGGGCTTGTGGAGTACCGGGCCGGCGAGAACGGCAGAGGTGCCGTTATCAACGCCCCCATGATGCCGCCTCTACAACGCTCGCTACTGGTGCCTGATGTAGCAACTGCACCCAGTCAATGAAGTCCTGTCCAAACTCGAACGAACCTTCCGAACACCTCCCACAAATAATTCCACTCCACCCGGTCAAAGGGGTCAAAGGCCATCTCCACATCCATCACACACACCACCTCCATTCCGAGGGCATCAGGATAACTTTTAGGAGCCTTCTAACGTTGGCCGTAAGTTGCCTGTCCTTCACAAACCCTATCACTTCTGGAACACAGTCCTCTATCCTTGTGGCCAATGTTTTAGCCAGCAGTTTGGCATCCACATTCAGTAGGGAGATTGGCCTGTATGACCCGCATAGCTCAGGGTCTTTCTCCCGCTTCAGAATCAATTATATCGAGGCCTGCAACATTGTTGGGGGAAGGACACCCCACTCCCTTGCCTCATTAAATGCGTTCGCCAGCAGCGGGCCAACATCTCCGAGAACTTCTTGTAAAATTCCACTGGGTAGCCATCCGGTCCCAGGGCCTTACCCGGCTACATGGCCTCCAGCCCCTCCATTATTTCTAATCTGTCTCTTAACACTGCAAATGAAGTTACTGTGAAACTCTCCTAGTTGCCACACTCTGGCACTTGTTCGGGTACACAGAGGGAGAATTCAGAATGTCCAAATTCCAAACAGCACGTCTTTCGGGACTTGTGGGAGGAAACCGCAGCACTCGGAGGAAACCCACGCAGACACGGGGAGAACGTGCACCCCCATACTGAAGGAGAATTGAAGATTGCCACTGCCTCCACAATTTCCATTTTTACTTCCCTCAAGTTCCTCGAATACATTCAATCCAGTTCACTAAGGTCCATCTAGCCTTTCCAATATCTATCAATTTTTAGCTCAAGTGTCTAAACTACTTCCTCCTTTGCTATGACCTTTGCAGCATCTTCCTTGGTAAACACAGTTGCAATTTACTTATATAGTATCTCAGCCATGCCCTCTGGTTTCAGGTGCAGAATCACTTTTCAGCCCCTAATCGGCTTCACCCATCCTTTCAGTACCCCCTTCCCCCTTTACTATTTATTTTCCCATAGAAGACTTTTGGATTCCCGCTTATGTTGGCTGCCAGTCTCTTCTCATACTCATTTTCATTAATGTTTTCAATGTACACTTCAGTTCTGAAGATGGTTATGCTCGTGAAATATCAACCCATCTACTCTCTTTACAGATGCTGAGTGACATTTTGTGCATTTGTGCATGAATGTCTTTAATTGGAGCCCAGCAAAGAGTTAATATCATCAGAGAAAGTTGCAGTAAGGATTTTGTTCCAAGTTGTATTTGTGACTTTGTGCATCTGGGCTTGCAACAGATGGTGCTCTTGTTATTGGAGGCATCACTAAAGTAAATGGAGTTCTGTTCTTGGATATTTATGCCACTGCAGCATAAATCTGGCACTAATGTAGCAATGTAACAAGGACATCAAAGTTTCCACCTTTTCTACTTGAGGTTTAAAGTCCAATCTGAAGCTGGCTGCTCACTTTGCAATCCATTAAGTCACAATTTCCTGAAGGTGAACATTTTGTTTTAAAAAGAAAAGTTAAGGAAAGGAATTCCAGTATTGAAGAAAGCATTTCAAAGCTGCAGTTTTTAGTTGCTTTGGGAGATTTATTCCTTATGAGCTGAATGGTGGAAAAGGGGTACAATGTTACAAATATTCCAAGAGCTACTCTATTCAGTTAGGCAAATGCAATGGATTATGACCACTCGCCCCCCCCCCCCCCCCCCCCCCCAGTCCATATCAAACAGTTCAAGTATTAACTGGTTCCATTATTTTCAATTCAAAACCAAGCCGAGAAAATAAAACAAAATCATTTTTACTTAAACTAACTCAGCTTTATCATATTCCAAATATATATGACATTAGAAATAATTATTTCAGGGCAGCATGGTGGCAAAGTGGTTAGCACTGCAGCGTCACGGCACCGAGGTCCCAGGTTCGATCCCGGCTCTGGGCCACTGTCCGCGTCGAGTTTGCACATTCTACCCTAGTTTGTGTGGGTTTCGCTCCCACAATCCAAAAGATTGGATTGGATTTGTTTATTGTAACGTGTACCGAGGTGCAGTTGTAGCACCGTCAATATGACGCGAGGCAGGTTGAGGTAATGTCAATTGAAGGCTTTATTAAGCAGAACTTTATCCCCAGCAGCGTGGTTACAGAATGCAACTGCTGAGGGAAAAACTGGGTTCTTATACCGGCATTTCTGGGTGGAGTCCAGTAGGTGGCAGATCCTATCAGGACCTGGCATCCCTCCACCAATAGCCTGTCGACACGTGGTGTACCGTATTACCCCTAATACATACCACCACAACAGTGAAAAGTATTTTTCTGCGAGCAGCTCAACAGATCATTAAGTACACGAGAAGAAAAGGGAATAAAAGAAAATACATAATCGGGCAACACAACATATACAATGTAACTACATAAGCACTGGCATCGGATGAAGCATACAGGGTGTATTGTTAATGAAGTCAGTCCATAAGAGGGTCATTTAAGAGTCTGGTGACAGCGGGGAAGAAGCTGTTTTTGAGTATGTTCGTGCGTGTTCTCAGACTTCTGTATCGCCTGCCCGATGGAAGAAGTTGGAAGAGTGAGTAAGCCGGGTGGGAGGGATCTTTGATTATACTGCCCGCTCCAACAAAGATTAATCTAAGATGTGCAGGGCAGGTGGATTGGCCACGTTAAATTTCTCCTCAATTGGAAAAAATGAATTTAAAGAAAAAGGAAATCATTATTTCTCCACACACGTCATGTAACTTCCAGCAATCCAGACAGCACGATGGCGCAGTGGTTAGCACTACTGCCTCACGCCGCTGAGGACTCGGGTTCAATCCCGGGTCACTCTCGGTGTGGCGCTTGCACATTCTCCGTGTCTGCGTGGGTCTCAGCCCCACAACCCAAAGATGTGGAGGGTAGTTGGATTGTCCCTTAATTGGAAAAATTTATATATATACATTTTAAAAACTTACAGCAATCCAAAGAACTGAATAACTACGTCTTTCAATACTTTGTGATCAGTTGAATTGGTACTAAGTGGTCACACCACTTGTTTGCAAGTTCACAACTTTTAATTATTTATCACACTTTGCTTCAACTTAATATTAGAAAGTAAAAAGAGCAGACTAAAATTAGAAGTACCCATTTTCAGAAACAACAAATACCATTGTATATTGCACAGTACCTGGAAAACCATTTTTTTAAGTCAATATATGATTGTTCATATTCACAAAATGGAGAGATTAACATGCGTTCAAAACAAACTATTTTTTAGTTTTACATTCGAATAAATTTGTATTTATGACTTCAAATGAAGAACAATATGGAGGTGTTAATAGTGTCTTGTGACACAACCACTTTCCAAAATACAATAAATCCACCAGAATTCAGGAGAAACATATTTACACAGATGAGGAACATACTAGCAAACAGAATGGAGATGATTAGCATTAATGCATTTAAGAAGGAGCCAGATGAACACGAGAGGAAAAAGGATTTTTTTTTTTTTTTAAATCCATCCCAGATTGGGGATCAGTATTGGCCTTACCTGGTGTATGTGGTTCAGCTACTCATACTTGAACTATTGAGACACCAAGCCCGACGCTGAATATACATTTTTAAAAATAATTAATTTACGGGTTGTGGCCGTCGCTTGCTAGGCCAACATTTATTGCACATCCCGATTTCCCCCCAGAAGGTGCTGGTGAGCTGTCTTCTTGAAGTGCTGCAGTCCCCGAGGTGTAGGTACATCCACTGTGCTGTTAGGGATGGAATTCCAGGATTTTGATCCGGCAACAGTGAAGGAACGGTGATATATTTCCAAGTCAAGATGGTGAGTGGAACTTGGAGGGGAACTTCCAGGTGGTGTTGTTCCCAGGTATCTGTTGCACTTATCTTTCTAGATGGCAGTAGTAGTGGATTTGGAAGCTGCTGCTCAAGTAACCTTTGTGAGTTCTTGCAATGCATCTCGTAGACGGTGCACACGGCTGCCACTGTTAGTCCTGGTGGAGGGATTGAATGTTTGTGGAAGGAATAGTAATCAAGCGAACAACTTTATCCCAGATGGTGTTGAACTTCGAGTGTTGTTGTAGCTGCACCTCATCCAGACAGAGTACTCCATTACACTCTTGACTTGTGCCTTGCAGATGGTGGACAGGCTTTGTTGGAGGGGGCTTCTAATCCTATGATGAAAGGAAGTTTATCAATGAAACAGCTGAGGATGGTTGGGCCGAGGATACTACGCTGAGGAACTCCTGCAGTGAGTTCCTGGAGCAGAGATAATTAACTTCCAACGACCACAGCAATCTTGCTTTATGCCAGGTGTGATTCCAACCTACCGAGAGTTTACCCCTCCTGATTCCCATTGACTCCAGTTTTGCGAGGGCTCCTTGATGCCATAACTGATCAAATGCTGCCTTGATGACAAGGCCAGTCACTCTAACCTCTGAAGTTCAGCTTTTGTCCATACTGGAACCAAGGCTGTCTTGGGCAGCACGGTAGCATTGTGGATAGCACAATTGCTTCACAGCTCCAGGGTCCCAGGTTCGATTCCGGCTAGGGTCACTGTCTGTGCGGAGTCTGCACATCCTCCCCGTGTCTGCGTGGGTTTCCTCCGGGTGCTCCGGTTTCCTCCCACAGTCCAAAGATGTGCAGGTTAGGTGGACTGGGCATGATAAATTGTCCTTAGTGTCCAAAATTGCCCTTAGTGTTGGGTGGGGTTACTGGGTTATGGGGATAGGGTGGAGGTGTCGACCTTGGGTGGGGTGCTCTTTCCAAGAGCCGGTGCAGACTCGATGTGCCGAATGGCCTCCTTCTGCACTGTAAATTCTATGAGGTCAGGAGCTAAGTGACCCCAGCGAAATCCAAACTGAGCATCCATGAGTACGTTACTGCGAAGTAAGTGCCACTTGATGGCACTGTTGATAAGTCCTTGCATCACTTTTCTGATGATTAAGAATAGGCTGATGGTGTGGTAATTGACCATGTTGGATTTATCCTGTTTGTGTAAAGGACATACCTTCAACACCACAATCTCAGCCAAGATCATATCAAAACTCCAAAACTTAGGACTTGGCTCCTCCCTCTGCAACTGGATCCTCGACTTCCTGACCCATAGACCACAATCAGTAAGGATAAAAAACAACAGCTCCTCCACGATAGTCCTCAATAAGGGCCCCGCAAAGCTGCGTACTTAGCCCCCTACTATACTTCCTATGCACACATGATAGTGGTGGAAAATTTGGCTTCAATTCCATTTGCAAATTTGTTGATGACACAACCATAGAGGGTCGGATCTTAACAACGATGAATTAGAATACAGAGGAAGATAGAGAACCTAGTGGAGTGGTTTTACCAACAACAATCACATCCTCAAAGTCAGCAAAACTAAGGAGCTGGTCATTGACTTCAGGAAGCAAAGTATCGTACACACTCCTGTCAGCATCAACGGGGCCGAGGTGGAGATGGTTAGCAGTTTCAAATTCCTAGTGGTGCACATCACCAACAATCTGTCCTGGTCCACCCACGTCGACGTTTCAACTCAGAAAGCACAACAGCACCTATACTTCCTCAGGAAACTAAGGAAATTCAGCATGTCCACATTGACTCTTACCAATTTTTACAGATGCACCATAGAAAACATCCTATCTGGCTGCATCACAGCCTGGTATGGCAACTGCTTGGCACAAGACCATAAGAAACTACAGAGAGTCGTGAGCACCGCCCAGTCCATCACATGAACCTGCCTCCCATCCATTGACTGCATCTATACCTCCCGCTGCCTTGCAAAAGCAGGCAGCATAATCAAAGACCCCTCCCACCAGAGTTACTCTCTCTTCCAACCTCTTCCATCAGGCAAGAGATACAAAAGTCTGGGAACACGCACTAACATTCAAGAACTGCTTCTTCCCCGCTGTTACCAGACTCCTGAATGACCCTCTTATGGACTGAACTGATCTCGCCATGCATCTTCTCTGCTGAGTAGCACTACACTCTGTATGCTTCACTCGATGTCTGCGACTATGTGTATTTATTGTTTATCCTATGTTTTTCATGCATGGAACTATCTGTCTGGATTATATGCAGGACAAGACTTTTCACTAAACCTCTGTACACTTGACAGTAAATCCGAATCCAATCGTGGCCAATTTTCCACGTTGCCGGGTAGATGCCAGTGTTATAGCTCTACTGGAATAGCTTGGCTTGTGGCGTGGCAAGTTCTGGAGCACAATTCTTCAGGACTATTGCAGTAACACTGTCAGGACCCATAACCGTTGCAGTATCCAATGCCTTCAGCCGCTTCTTGATATAATGTGGAGTGAAACAAATTGACTGAAGACTGACACCTGTGATGCTGGGGACCTCTGGAGGAGACATAGATGGATCTTCCCCTTGGCACTTCTGGCTGAAGATTGTTGCAAATGTTTCAGCCTCCTCTTTTGCACTGCTGTGCTGGACGCCTCAATCATTTGTGCAGACTCCTCCTCCAGCAAGTTGTTGAATTGTCCACCACCATTCACGGCTGGATGTGGCAGGACTGCAGGTCTTGGATCTGATCCATTGGTTGTGGAATCACTTAGCTCCATCTACCACTTGCTGCTTATGCTGTTTGGCACAAAAGTAATCCTGTGTTGTAGTTTCACCAGGTTGACACCTAATTATTAGGTATGCCTCATGTTGCTCCTGGCATTCCCTCCTGCACTCTTCATTGCACCATGGTTGATCCCCTGTCTTGGTGGTAATGGTCAAGTGGGGGATTTGCCAGGCCATGAGGTTATAGATTGTGATGTGGAGATGCCGGCATTGGACTGGGGTGAGCACAGTAAGAAGTCTTACAACACCAGGTTAAAGTCCAACAGATTTGTTTCAAACACTAGCTTTCGGAGCACTGCTCCTTCCTCAGTAGCAGAACCTGAGGAAGGAGCTGTGCTCCGAAAGCTAGTGTTTGAAACAAACCTGTTGGACTTTAACCTGGTGTTGTAAGACTTCTTACTTTTATAGATTGTGGTTGAGTACAATTATGCTGCTGCTGATGGCCCACAGCACCTCATGGATACCCAATGTCGAGTTGCTAGATCAATCCAAAGTCTATCCCATTTAACACGATGGTAGTACCACACAACACGATGGACGTATCATCAATGTGAAGACGGGACTTTACCTCCACAAGGACTATGCAGCAGACACTGCAATAGACAGGCAGGCAGGTTGGTCAGGAAGGTCAAGTATATTTTTCCCCACTTGTGGCTCCCTCATCATCTGCTGCAGTCCCAGTCCAGCAGCCATGTCCTCTAGGACCCAGCCAGCTCGATCTGACATGGTACCATCGAGCCACTTTGGTGATGGACATTTAAGTCCCCTACCCAGAGTACATTCTGCCACCTTGCCACCCTCAGTGCTTCCTCCAAGTGGTGTTCAACATGGAGGAGTGCTGATTCATCAGCTGAGGGGGGACAGTATGTGGTAATCGTCAGGAGGTTTCTTTTCCCGTGTTTGACCTGGTGCCATGAAACCTCATGAAGTCCAGAGTGGATGTTGAGGACTTCCAGGCCAAATCTTCCCAACTGTATACCACTGTGCTACTACCTCTGCTGGGTCTATCCTGCTGGTGAGACAGGGGCATACGCAGGAATACTGATGGTGGTATCTGTAAGATATGATTCCATGAGTATTACTATGTCAGACTGTTGTTTGACTTGTCGGTGAGGCAGCTTTCCCAATTTCTTTTGTTAATTTATAGTACCCAATTATTGTTTTTTCCAATTAAGGGGCAATGTAGCATGGTCAATCCACCTTACCTGCACATCTTTGGTTTTTGGGGGTGAAACCCACACAGACATGGGGAGAATATGCAAACTGCACACGGACAGTGACCCAGGGCCGGAATTCGAACCCGGGTCCTTAGCGCTGCAGTCCCAGTGCTAACCACTGCGCCACATGCCACCCAGCTCTCCCAATTTTAGCACAAGCCCCCAGATGTTAGTATTGAGGACTTGCAGGGTTTGTAGTTTTTGGTGTCTAGGTCGATGCCGGGTGGTCCGTCCGGTTTCACGCCTTTGTGTTTTCCTTGAAGCCGTTTAATATAATGGAATGCCTTTCTAGGCCATTTCAGTGGATATTTTAAAGAGTCAGCCACATTGCTGTAGCTCTTAAGTCACATGTAGATCAGACCAGGTCAGGATCGCAGGTTTCCTTCCCTGAAGGACATTAGTGAACCAGATGGGTTTTTACGACAATCAACAATGGTTTCATAGTTAGCATCAGACGTTTTGATTCCAGGTGTTTTATTGAGCTTCAATTTCACCAATAGCCATAAGAACTAGGAGGAGTGGGCCACCTGGCCCCTTGGGCCTGCTCCGCCATTCAATAAGATCATGGCTGATCTTTTTGTGGACTCAGCTCCACTTACACGCCTGCTCACCGTAACCTTTTATCTCTTTACTGTTCAAAAATATATCTACCTTTGCCTTAAAAACATTCAACAATGTAGCCTCAACTGCTTCACTGGGCAGGGAATTCCGCAGAATCACAACCCTTTGGGTGAAGAGGTTTCTCCTCAGCTCAGTCCTAAATCTGATCACCCTTATTTTGAGGCAATGCCCCCTAGTTCTAGTTTCACCCGCCACTGGAAACAACCTCCCGGCTTCTGTCCTATCTATTCCCTTCATAATTTTAAAAGTTTCTATAAGATCCCCCTTCATTCTTCTAAATTCAAATGAGTCCAGTCCCAGTCTACTCAGTCTCCCCTCGTAAGCTAATCCTCTCAACTCCGGAATCAACCTAGTGAATCTGTTCTGCACCCCCTCCTGTGCCAGTACATTCTTTCTCAAGTAACGAGACCAAGACTGTACACAATACTCCACGTGTGGCCTCACCAGCACCCTTTTCAGCTGCCACGTAACCTCCCAGTTTTTAAACTCCATCCCTCTGGCAATGAAGGACAGAATTCCATCTGCTTTCTTAATTACTTGCTGCACCTGCAAACTAACTTTTTGTGATTCATGCACAAGGACACCCAGGTCCCTCTGCACAGCAGCATGCTGCAATTTTTTACCATTTAAATAATAGTCCATTTTTCTGTTATTCCTACCAAAATGGATAACCTCACATTTATCAACATTGAACTTCATCTGCTAAATCCTTGCCCACTCACTTAAACTATCTATATCCAGGGCAGCACGTTGGCACAGTGGTTAGCATTGCAGCCTCACGGCGCCAAGGTCCCAGGTTCGATCCCAGCTCTTGGTCACCGTCCGTGTGGAGTTTGCACATTCTCCCCGTGTTTGCGTGAGTTTCGCCCCCACAGCCCAAAGATGTGCAAGGTAGGTGGATTGGCCAAGCTAAATTGCCCCTTAATTGGGAAACGTTAATTGGGTACTCTAAAAAAATTTTTTAACTATCTATATCCCTCTGCAGATTTTCAGTGTTCTCTGCACACTTTTCTCTCCCACTCATTTTAGTGTCATCTGCAAATTTTGACCCATTACACTTGGTCTCCAACTCCAGATCATCGATGTAAATTGTGAACAATTGTGGACTCAACACCCTGAGGCACACCACTAGCCACTGATCGCCAACTAGAAAAACACCCATTTATCCCACTCTTTTCTTCCTATCAGTTAACCAATCCACTATCCATGCTAATACATTACCCGTAACCCCATGCACCTTTATCTTATGCAGCAGCCTTTTGTGCAGCACCTTGTCAAGTGCCTTCTGGAAATGCAGATACACCACATCCACCAGTTCCACGTAGTCCACCGCACTCGCAATGTCCTCAAAGAGTTCCACTAAATTAGTCAAACGTGACCTGCCTTTCATGAACCGATGCTGCATCTGCCGAATGGGATAATTTCTATCCAGATATCTCGCTATTTATCCCTTAATAATAGATTCAAGCATTTTTCACACTACACAAGTTAGGCTAACCAGCCTATAGTTACCTGCCTTTTGTCTACCTCCTTTTTTTAAACAGTGCCATCACATTTGCTATTTTCCAATCTGCCGGAACCGCCCCAGAGTCCAGCAAATTTTAGGAAATTAACACAAACGTCTTTGCTATTTACCTAGCACCTCTTTTAGTACCCTGGCATGCATTCCATCAGGGCCAGGAGACTGGCCCTCAATATTAAATCCCCCTTCTCATCCTCTAAAGGACCAATGTCCAAAACCAAAGCTACTCTTTTTCGTTTTATATTTTTGTAGAAACATTTGCTATTTGTTTTTATATTCTGAGCTAGTTTACTCTCATAATCTATCTTGCTTTTCTTTATAGCTTTTTCCGTGGCTTCCTGTTGACCTTTAAAGATTTCCCACTCCTCTAGTTTCCCACTAATCTTTGCCACCTTGTATACCTTTTCTTTCAATTTGAAACCCTCCTTTAATTCCTTAGATATCAATAGTTGATTATCCTTTTCCCTACAGTCCTTCCTTTTCACTGGTATTTAGCTTTTCTGAGCACTGTGAAAAATCTCTTTGAAAGTTCTCCAATGTTCCTCAATTGTCCCACCACACAGTCTTTGCTCCCAATCTACCCCAGCCAACTCCTCCCTCATCCCATTGTAGTCTCCTTTGTTTAAGCACAAGACACTGGTATTGGATTTTACCTTCTCACGCTCCATCTATATTTAAAATTCTACCGTACTATGATCGCTCCTACCAAGAGGATCACTAACTATGAGATCATTAATTATTCCTCTCTCATTACACAGGACCAGATCTAGGATAGCTTGCTCCCTCGTAGGTTCCATTACATACTGGTCGAGAAAACTATCGCGGATACATTCTATGACCTCCTCCTCAAGGCTGCCCTGACCGACCTGGTTTGACCAATCGACATGTAGGCTAAAATCCCCTCTGATAATTGCAGCACCAATTTTACATGCACCAGTTATTTCTTTGTTTATTGCCCGTCCCAGTGATGTTGTTATTTGGTGGCCTGCAGACTACGCCTATCAGTGACCTTTTCTCCTTACTATTTCTAATTTCCACCCAAATGGATTCAACCTTTTTCTCTATAGAACCTATATCATCTCTCATTACCACCCTGCTGTCAATCCTTAAATATCAGAGCTACACCTTACCTTCCTGCCTGTCCTTCCGAATAGTCTGATACCCCTGGATATGTAACTCCCAGTCATGATCATCCTGCAACCATGTCTCTGTAATGGCCACTAAATCATACTCATTTACGATGATTTGTGCCTTCAACTCATTTATCTTGTTCCAAAAGGAAGCATTTGTCAAGGCTAGAAGGCTGGGAACACATAAAGCAAGTGTGGAATACAAGGAAAGTAGAAAGAAACTTAAGCAAGGAGTCAGGAGAGCTAAAAGGGGTCACGAAAAGTCATTGGCCAGCAAGATTAAGGAAAATCCCATGGCTTCCTATGCATATATAAAGAGCAAGAGGGTAGCCAGGGTGAGGGTTGACCCATTCAAGGGTACAGGAGGGAATCTATGCGTGGAGCCAGAGGAAATGGGCAAGGTATTAAATGAGTACTTTGCGTCAGTATTCACCAAAGAGAAGGACTTGGTAGATGATGATTCTGGGGAAGGGTGTGTAGATAGTTTGGGTCATGTTGAGATCAAAAAGGAGGAGGTATTAGAGGTCTTTAAAAACATTAAGGTAGACAAGTCCCCAAGGCCTAATGGGATATATCCCAGAATACTGAGAGGCAAGGGAAGGAATTGAGGCCTTGTGAGAAATCTTTGTATCCTCACTGGCTACAGGGGAGGTCCCAGAGGATTGGAGAATAGTCAATGTTGTTCCTTTGTTTAAGAAGGGTAGCAAGGATAATCCAAGTAATTACAGGCCGATGAGCCTTGCATCAGTGGTAGGGAAATTATTGGAGAGGATTCTTCGAGACAGGATTTACTCCCACTTGGAAATAAGAGGTCGTATTAGCGAGAGGCAACATGGCTTTGTGAAGGGGATGTCGTGCCTCACTAACTTGATCGAGTTTTTCGAGTAAGGCCTTTGACAAGGTCCCTCATTGCAGACTGGTACAGAAGGTGAAGTCGCACAGGATCAGAGGTGAGCGAGCAAGGTGGATACAGAACTGGCTTGGTCATAGAAGACTGAGGGTCGCAGTGGAAGGATATGTTTCTAGAGGGCTGTGACGAGTGGCGTTCCTCAGGGATCAGTTCTGGAACCTTTGCTGTTTGTAATATATATATAGATATATATATATATATATATATATAAATGATTGAGGAAAATGTAACTGGTCTGATTAGTAATTTTGCGGACGACACAAGGTTGGTGAAATTGTGGGGAGTGGTGAAGACTGTCAGAGGATACAGCAGGATATATATTGGTTGGAGACGTGGGTGGAGAGATGGCAGATGGAGTTTAATCCAGACAAATGTGAGGTAATGCATTTTGGAAGGTCTAATACAGATGGGAAATATACAGTAAATGTGGGTTGTAGAGGGTTGTTTTTCAAACTGGAGGCCTGTGACCAGTGGTGTGCCTCAAGGATCAGTGCTGGGTCCACTGTTATTTTGTTATTTATATTAATGAATTGGATGAGAATTTAGGAGGCATGGTTAGTAAGTTTGAGGATGACACCAAGATTGGTGGCATAGTGGACAGTGAAGGTTATCTAGGATTGCAACGGGATCTTTATCAATTGGGCCAGTGGGCCGATGAATAGCAGTTGGAGATTAATTTAGATAAACGTGAGGTGATGCATTTTGGTCGACCGAATCGGGGCAGGACCTATTCAGTTTGGTCAAGTTATAGAACAAAAAATCTAGGAGTACAGGTTCATAGCTCCTTTAAAATGGAGTCATGGGTGGACAGGGTGGTGAAGAAGGCATTCAGCATGCTTAGTTTCATTGGTCAGAACATTCAATAGAGGAGTTGTGAAGTCTTGTTGAAGTTGTACAAGACATTTGTAAGGCCAGACTTGGAATACTGCATCACCCTATTATAGAAAGGATATTATTAAATGAGAAAGAGTGCAGAAAAGATTTATTAGGATGTTACCGGGACATCCCGATCTGTCCTGGTCCACCCACGTCGACGCTACCACCAAGAAAGCACAACAGCGCCTATACTTCCTCAAGAAACTAAGGAAATTCGGCATGTCCACATTAACCCTTACCAACTTTTACAGATGCACCATAGAAAGCATCCTATCAGGCTGCATCACAGTCTGGTATGGCAACTGCTCAGCCCAGGACCGCAAGAAACTTCAGAGAGTCGTGAACACCGCCCAGTCCATCACACGAACCTGCCTCCCATCCATTGACTCCATCTACACCTCCCGCTGCCTGGGGAAAGTGGGCAGCATAATCAAAGATCCCTCCCACCCGGCTTACTCACTCTTCCAACTTCTTCCATCGGGCAGGAGATACAGAAGTCTGCGAACACGCACGAACAGACACAAAAACAGCTTCTTCCCCGCTGTCACCAGACTCCTAAATGACCCTCTTATGGACTGACCTCATTAACACTACACCCTGTATGCTTCATCCGATGCCAGTGCTTATGTAGTTACATTGTATATGTTCTGTTGCCCTATTAATGTATTTTCTTTTATTCCCTTTTCTTTCTATGTATTTAATGCTCGCAGAAAAATACTTTTCACTGTACCTCGGCACAGGTGACAATAAACAAATCCAATGGTTTGAATCATAAAATCTACAGTGCAGAAGGAGACTTATCAACCTATCGAGTCTGCACTGGCCCATGGACAGAGCACCCTACTTAATCCCACGCCTCTACCCTATCCCCGTAACCCAGTAACCCCACCTCACCTTTTGAACACTAAGGGCAATTTAGAATGGCCAATCCATCTAAGCTGCACATCTTTGGACTGTGGGAAGAAAACAGGGGCACCCGGTGGAATCCTATGGAGACACGGGGTGAAAGTGCAAACTCCACACACACAGTCACCCAAGGTCAGAATTGAACCCGGGACCATGGAGCAGTGAGGCAGCAGAGCTAACCACTGTCCACTGTGCCATGAGTTATAAGGCGAAGCTGGGAATTTTTAACCCTGGAGCATAGGAGGCTTAGGGGTGATCTTATAGAGGTCTATAAAATAATGAGGGGCATAGATAAGGTAGATAGTCAACATCATTTCCCAAAGGTAGGGGAGTCTAAACCTAGAGGGCATAGGTTTAAGGTAAGATGGGAGAATTACAAAAGGATCCAGAGGGGCAATTTTTTCCACAGAGGGTGGTGAGTGCGTGGAGCGAGCTGCCAAAGGCAGCAGTAGGGCGGGTACAATTTTGTCTTTTAAAAAGCATTTAGACAGTTATGTGGGAAAGCTGGTTAGAGAGAGATATGGGCCAAATGCGGGCAATTGGGACTAGCTTAGTGGTAAGTTGGGCCGAAGGGCCTGTTTCCATGCTGTAAACCTCTATGACTCTATGAAACATACGAGATCCTGGGGAAACTGAACGGGTGGATACTAAAAGGATGTTACCCCTTGTGGGAGAGATTGGAAATAAGGGACGCTGTTTAAAAATAAAGGGTCTCCATTTAAGTAGAGATGAGGAAAATATTTTTCTGAAGGTCATGAGTCTGTGGAACTCTTCCTCAGAGAGTGGAGGAAGCAGAGCAATTGAATGATTTTAAGGCTGAATTAGTTTCGTGATTAGCAAGGAAGCCAAAGGATAATAGGGGATAGGAAGGAAAGTGGAGTTCAGGCTACAATTACATCAGCCATGATCTTACTGAATGGTGCCGCAAGTTTGAGGGGATGACTGACCTTCTGCACCCAATTAGTATGTTTGCATGTTCGTAGCAACACTGATCAGCTGGGCCGAATGGCTTGTTTCTGAGTTAAATTCTATTGGTAGAAAATCTATTCCACAGAGGTACTCCATGTGTATACAGAAGCAAAATACTGCAGATGCTGGAAATCTTAAAAATAGAAAATGCTGGAACTACTCAACAAGTCAGACAGCATCTAAGACGACAGAAACAGAATTAACATTTCAGGTCAATGACCTTTCATAGTATGTGGATATCATTGGCAAGGCCAGCATTTATTGCACATTCCTAATCGTCCTCCAGGAGGTGCCGTCCTTGTGGCATTGGTACACCTACAGTGCTGTTAACTGGGAGAGTACCACAATTTTTGACCCAGCAACGATCAAGTAATTCCAATATATATCCAAGACTCGATGGGCTGAATGGCTTCCTTCTGCACTGTAAGGGTTCTATTCTATGAAAGTCAGGGTGGTGTGTGATTCAGAGGGAATTTGCAGGAGACAATGTGCCTGCTGCCCTAGGTCATCTGCCTTAACATCTTGTGACATATTATAATAATTTTTATTGTCACAAGTAGGCCTGCATTAACACAGCAATGAAATTACTGTGAAAAGCCCCTTTTGGTGTCAAATACTGCTTTACAATACACCTGTTAAATGTTGTTGGACGTTTTATCACGTTAAACACTCTATACAAAGACAATCTGTTACGTTCCACTCCATTGTAGCAGAAAACAATAAGTGGTAACCAAGAAGGTAAAACACAACAAAGAACATTCACACAATCTGCTTTATATCATCATTTTTACCTACAGATGCACAATGAGCTTAATGTACACTTACACACATCATGAGAATTGAAATATTGAGATCATATGTTCAGTGACCATCCCATTACTCTTTTTATATTAATCAAAGTGTAATTGGTCACATCTGAATTTCTAATTAGCTATGTGCGGCTAGTGGCAAATGCTTTCAACACTGCTGATAAACAAAAAGTTCAGAATTCAAGGGGCTAGACAGAAGGTAAATTTCCAGATGGTCATTTTGTTTTGTGCATAAAGCTGTCAAGATACCCCCACCAGCTCCCCGTGGAAACATGAAGTCCAACAGAGGGCACTGCTGGGCTACAGAGGCCTCCAATTGTAAAGGCAGAGGTGGTAGAGAGAATAAATGAGTGTCACAACTTTGAAACATTTCTGTAATTAATTCTAATGAGGTTCTCGAGGTGTTAATAAAAATAACACAGGCTGAAACTTGTATATGCGGACTGATGCCTGGACAAATCAATTGTTGAGACTCGTGTGTTATCAGCAATAAATGTTCCCTTTAACCAGCACTCGGCCAGCTTGCAGGTCTGGGAAAGCAATAAACAGAAAGTATTGGCCTGCATGCAACAGTTATCTAGTTTGCGTACAGCTCAAAAAGGAAACTTTACACGGGACAAGGACTCTGGTCTTGGCCATGTTCAAAGCAGCTTATGATAGATGAAGACTTTCAGGCCTGCATTATGACAGCAATAGCCATACATAAAGAGAAAGCCAAAAGTTTATTGAAATGACTAAGATCACATATAATCAAAATCAACAGGAAACCAGCTGTGAAAATAACTGTTGCCTTACTCAGTGGATAAGTCACCAGCATCAAAGGGCTATATCTGTCATCTACTAAATCAGGAGATAATTTGTATTTGAAGGAGATTAATTAAAAATAAGAAAAAATATTTTGCACTTAGCTCAGGTTTTTCAGTAAGAATAACAATGAGGCTACCAGCACGCATCGGTATTAAGCAGTAAAAATCAGACAACAATCTCAAGCATCCACACATCTTCTGCCATCTACAAGATGCAATGGAGCAACTTGCCAACCCACAAAACTACTCCCTAGAAGGACAAGGGGAGCAGACACATGGGACATTGACATCTTACAGGTTCCCTTCCAAGCCACACGCCATCTTGAGTTGGAACTGTATTACAGTTCCTTCACTGGTATTGGGTCAAGATCCTGCAACTCCCTCCCCAACAGCATTGTGGTGCACTAACACCACATAATAATAATCTTCTTTATTAGTGTCACAAGTATGCTTACATTAACACTGCAATGAAGTTACTGTGAAAAGCCCCTAGTTATTCTGGCACCTGTTCAGGTACACTAAGGGAGAATTCAGAATGTGCAATTCACCTGTCCAATTCACCTGACAAGCATATCTTTCGGGACTTGTGGGAGGAAACCGGAGCTCCCAGAGGTGTCCGCAGTCATGGGGAGAATGTCCAGACTCTGCATAGACAATGACCCAAGCAACAATTGAACCTGGTGCCCTGGCGCTGTGGAGCCACGGTGCTAACCACTGTGCCAAAACAATAGCTGTTCAAGTACGTAGCTCACCGCCATCTTCTCAAGGGCAATTGGGAATTAGCAACAAATGCTGGCCTTGCCACTAGTGCTCAAATCCCCCGAACGAATAAATAAATTACGGAAGTCAGGAAGTTGGTATTCAAGTTTAGCACAGGGCTAAATCGCTGGCTTTGAAAGCAGACCAAGGCAGGCCAGCAGCACGGTTCAATTCCCGGAACAGCCTCCCCGAACAGGCGCCGGAATGTGGCGACTAGGGGCTTTTCACAGTAACTTCATTTGAAGCCTACTTGTGACAATAAGCAATTTTCATTTCTTTTTTTTAAAATATATTTTATTGAAAATTTTTCGATCACAATTTTTTCCCCTTACACATCAAACATAACAAAAAAGAAAATTTAACAGTGAACAAATGGCTAATCAACATGGTAAACTAATCATTTAACATAAACTAAAACTTTCCACCGCCCCCCCCCCCCCCGGTTGCTGCTGCTGGTCTTCTGTCTTCCCTCTAACGTTCCCCCAGGTAGTCGAGGAATGGCTGCCACCGCCTGGTGAACCCTTGAGCCGATCCTCTCAGCGCAAACTTCATCTGCTCCAGTTTTATGAACCCCGCCATATCGTTTATCCAGGCCTCCAGTCCGGGGGGTTTCGCTTCCTTCCACATGAGTAAAATCCTACGCCGGGCTACTAGGGACGCAAAGGCCACAACGTCGGCCTCTTTCGCCTCCTGCACTCCCGGCTCATCCGCAACTCCTGGTTTGACCCGGGCCTTCACCACCTTCGAAATCACTCCCGTCACTCCCTTCCAGTACCCCTCCAGTGCCGGGCACGACCAAAACATATGTGCGTGGTTTGCCAGGCTTCCGCCGCACATCCCACACTTGTCCACCACTCCAAAGAACCTGCTCAATCTTTCTCCCGTTATGTGTGCTCTATGTATCACCTTGAATTGAATCAGGCTAAGCCTGGCGCACGAGGAAGAGGAATTTACCCTGCTTAGGGCATCAGCCCACATACCCTCCTCTATCTCCTCCCCTAGCTCTTCTTCCCATTTTCCTTTTAATTCGCCCACCAGCTCCTCCCCCTCTTCCCTCATCTCTCGGTATATCTCTGACACCTTGCCCTCCCCGACCCACACCCCCGAAAGCACTCTGTCCTGGATCCCCTGTGCCGGGAGCAGCGGAAACTCCCTCACCTGTTGTCTTGTGAACGCCCTCACCTGCATATATCTAAGGACGTTTCTCTGGGGCAACTTGTACTTTTCCTCCAATGCTCCCAAGCTCGCAAACGTCCCCTCTATAAATAAATCTCCCACCCTCCTAATTCCCAACTGGTGCCAGCTCTGAAATCCTCCATCCATCCTTCCTGGGGCAAACCTGTGGTTGTTCCTGATTGGGGACCCCACCAGGGCTCCCCGCGCACCTCTCTGTCGCCTCCATTGTCACCAAATATTCAATGTTGCCGCCACCACTGGGTTCGTGGTAAACTTTTTTGGTGAGAGCGGTAGCGGCGCCGTCACCAGCGCCTCTAGGCTCGTCCCTTTACAGGACTTTCTCTCCAGTCTTTTCCACGCCGCTCCCTCTCCCTCCATCATCCATTTACGAATCATCGCCACATTGGCGGCCCAATAGTAGTCGCCCAAATTCGGTAGCGCCAATCCTCCTCTGTCTCTGCTACGTTGTAGGAACGCCCTCCTTACCCTCGGGACTTTCCCTGCCCACACGAAGCTCGTGATGCTCCTCTCTATTTTTTTAAAAAAGGTCTTAGTGATTAGTATAGGGAGACATTGAAATACAAATAAGAACCTCGGGAGGACCATCATCTTAATTGCCTGCACTCTGCCCGCCAACGACAGAGGCTGCATGTCCCACCTCTTGAAGTCCTCCTCCATTTGTTCTACCAATCGTGTCAGATTAAGTCTGTGTAAGGTTCCCCAGCTCCTAGCGATCTGAATCCCCAGGTATCGGAAGTTTCTTTCCACTTTCCTTAGAGGCAGGCCTTCTATCTCTCTACTCTGGTCCCCAGGGTGTATCACGAATAGTTCACTCTTCCCCATGTTAAACCTATATCCCGAGAAATCTCCGAACTCCCTCAATATCTGCATGACCTCTGTCATCCCCCCCACTGGGTCCATCACATACAACAGTAGGTCATCCGCGAATAGCGACACTCGGTGGTCTTCTCCCCCTCTAATCACCCCTCTCCATTTCCTGGAGTCTCTCAACGCCATGGCCAGAGGTTCAATTGCCAACGCGAACAACAATGGAGATAGCGGGCATCCCTGTCTTGTTCCCCTATATAGTCGGAAATACTCCGATCTTTGCCGACCCGTGACTACACTTGCCGTTGGGGCCCCATAAAAGGAGTTTGACCCAGCTAATAAACCCGTTCCCGAACCCAAACCTCCTTAGCACCTCCCATAAGTACTCCCACTCCACCCTATCAAATGCCTTCTCTGCATCCATTGCCGCCACTATCTCTGCCTCCCCCTCCACTGGGGGCATCATTATCACCCCTAATAGTCGTCGCACGTTGACATTCAGTTGTCTCCCCTTTACGAACCTGTCTGGTTTTCGTGCACCACCCCCGGGACACAGTCCTCTATCCTCAATGCCAGTACCTTTGCCAGCAATTTGGCGTCCACATTCAATAATGAAATAGGTCTATAGGACCCGCACTGCAACGGATCTTTATCCCGCTTCAGAATTAGCGATATCGTCGCCTCCGACATTGTCGGGGGTAAAGTCCCTCCTTCCCTGGCCTCATTAAACGTCCTCACCAACAGCGGGGCCAACAAGTCCACGTATTTTCTATAAAATTCCACCGGGAACCCGTCTGGTCCCGGAGCCTTCCCTGCTTGCATATTCCCCAGCCCCTTAATAACCTTGTCCACCCCAATCGGTGCCCCCAGGCCTTCCACCTCCTGCTCCTCCACCCTCGGGAACCTCAATTGATCCAGGAACTGCCGCATCCCCTCCTCTCCCTCCGGAGGTTGGGACCTATACAGTCCTTCATATAAGGTCTTGAACACCTCGTTTATCTTCCCTGCTCTCCGCACCGTAGCTCCCTTTTCGTCTCTAATTCCCCCTATCTCCCTCGCCGCTGTCCTCTTTCGAGCTGATGGGCCAGCAGGCGACTAGCCTTTTCCCCATATTCATACCTCCTCCCCTGTGCCTTCCTCCACAGCACCTCCGCCCTTCTGGTGGTCAAAAGGTCGAACTCCGTCTGGAGTCGTCTTCTCTCCCTGTACAGTCCCTCCTCCGAGGTCTCCGCAAATTCCCTGCCCACCCTTAAAATCTCCCCCAGTAATCTTTCCCTTTCCTTGGCCTCTGTTTTCCCTTTGTGGGCCCTAATGGAGATCAGCTCTCCTCTGACCACCGCTTTTAGTGCTTCCCATACCACTCCCACTTGGACCTCCCCGTCGTCATTGGCCTCCAGGTACCTCTCAATACATCCCCGCACTCTTCCGCACACTCCCTCATCCGCCATCAATCCCACATCTAATCGCCAGAGTGCTCGCTGCTCCCTTTCCTCTCCTAGTTCCAGATACACCCAGTGTGGGGCATGGTCCGAAACCGCTATGGCTGAATACTCAGCTTCTTCCACCCTTGAGATCAACGACCTTCCCAGAACAAAAGAATCCATCCGGGAGTACACTTTATGGACATGGGAGAAGAAGGAGAACTCCCTGGTCCTCGGTCTAAGAAATCGCCATGGATCCACTCGCCCCATTTGGTCCATAAACCCCTTGAGCACCTTGGCCGCTGCCGGCCTTCTTCCGGTCTTCAATCTGGATCTATCTAACCCTGGGTCCAACACGGTGTTGAAGTCCCCTCCCAATATCAAGTTTCCTACCTCCAGGTCCGGTATACGACCCAACATCCGTCTCATAAATCCCGCATCGTCCCAATTCGGGGCATATACATTAACCAGCACGACCTCCATTCCCTCCAGCCTGCCACTCACCATTACATATCTACCTCCGCTATCTGCTACAATGCTCCTTGCTTCAAATGCTACCCGTTTCCCCACCAATATGGCCACCCCTCTATTCTTTGCATCTAGTCCTGAGTGGAACACCTGTCCCACCCATCCTTTCCTTAACCTAACTTGGTCCGCCACCTTCAGGTGCGTCTCCTGGAGCATAGCCACGTCTGCCCTTAGTCCTTTCAAGTGCGCGAGCACTCGGGCCCTTTTAATCGGTCCATTCAGGCCTTCACGTTCCACGTGATCAGCCTCACTAGGGGGCTACCTGCCCCCTTCCCGTGTCGACTAGCCATCACCTTCTCTAGGCCAGTCCCGTATCCCGCCTCCGCGCTCCCACTCGCTCCCCAGGCATCGCATTCCATCCCCGTCCACCCACTCTTTAGCCATTTCCTCTTTGATTTCCGCAGCAGCAACCCAGTTGTCCCCCCCCCCCCCCGCTAGATCCCCTTCTAGCGTGATTGCTCCCCCCATATTACTTCCGCAAGTCAGCTGACTTCAACTGACCCTGGCTACTCCTGCTCCCTCCTTGACCCCCCCGTGTGGGGAACTCCCATCTGCCTTGCGCCTGTCTTCCCGCCATTATCTTTCTGGCGCGGGAACATCCCTTTATCTGACCCGCCTCTTGTGGCGCAGCTCCCTTTCCCCTCCCACTCCCATTCCTCATTCTCCGCCTATGTCCCTTCTTTCCCCCCTCACCGGCGCCCACATTTCTTAGTGTCTCCCCCCATCCCAATTTACTTCTCTATTTACATCAACAATAACATTCCCTACAGTATCAGTCCCTCAGTTCCGATCCAATTTCTCCTCTTTAATAAAGGTCCATGCTTCTTCCGCCGTATCGAAATAGTGATGTCTCTCCTGGTACGTGACCCATAGTCGTGCCGGCTGCAGCATCCCGAACTTCACCTTCTTTTTGTGTAACACCTCCTTGGCTCGGTTAAAACTCACCCTCCTTCTCGCCACCTCCGCACTCCAATCCTGGTACACCCGTACCACTGCATTCTCCCATCTGCTACTCCGTACTTTTTTAGCCCATCTCAGGACCTCTTCTCTATCTTTAAGGCAGTGAAATCGCACGATTGTCGCCCTAGGTGGTTCTCCCGCTTTTGGTCTTCTCGCCGGGATCCGATGTGCCCCCTCCACCTCTAAGGGGCCCGCAGGGGCCTCAGCTCCCACCAACGAGCTTAGCATCGTGCTTACATAAGCCCCGCAATCCGCTCCTTCCACTCCCTCAGGGAGACCCAGTATCCGAAGGTTCTTCCTTCGCACTCTGTTTTCTAGGGCCTCAATCCTTTCAGTGCACTTTTTTTGGAGCGCCTCGTGCGTCTGTGTTTTGACCGCCAGGCCCAGGATCTCGTCCTCATTATCCGTCACCTTCTGCTCCACCACGCGGAGCTTTGTCTCCTGGGTCCTTTGTGCCTCCTTGAGCCCCTCAATTGCCTGTAGCATCGGGGTCAGCACCTCCCTCTTTAGTAGCTCCACACACCGTCTCAAGAATTCGTCTTGCTCGGGCCCCCATGTCGCCTGGGCTTTCTCCGCCGCCATCTTGTGTCTTCTCCCTTTCTGTCCCTATCGTCGAGGATTCCTCGCGCTGCAGCCGCCGCCGCCGATATTTTCCTCTTTCGTTGGGGGGGGGGGGGAACGACGACTCCCTATTCACTCACCCCACACCGGGTTTCGTCGCACGAAAATTTCCCGTTGGGGCTCTTAAAAGAGCCCGAAGGTCCGTTGGAGCTGGAGGCGCCGAAACGTGCGGCTTAGCTAGTCATCGCCGCAACCGGAAGTCTGTGCAATTTTCATTTCATTCGAGATGTCCTGCTCTTCTGCAAGCTTAGATCTAACAGTATCTCACTAAGAGACTTAGCATTCAATTACACAGAAGAACATGATTTTGTGGTACTTTTCCACTAGTTACCCAGTTCACATTCCAGAAAAAGTTAGACTTGCCCACTCAAGTGAAAGTTAATTTGAAAAAGTATATGTTTTTAACGTGAAACAACCTCTCGGGCATCGAAGATCACCTTTCACAAGCGTGGTGTCTCACCTTATTCAGATTTTAACTGCTGGAGATTTTTAAAGATGATTTTATTATTTTATTTACTTTTTCTATCTCTTTCACCTCCATCTTAACATCATTTTATTTCATTCTCTTCATTTTACTTTATGTACAAGATTTTACATTGACCATCCTTTTTTTTTTACTTCCTGATTACAACTCTGCCTCAGTAAGGATTATAAGGATTATTCAATCTTATGAGTGAAGAGACACGTTGTTGCTTGCCATGTTCACGCAGGTCCCAGGTCCAGACCTGTTGTTTTGACTGCCTGATAATCACAAATCACTAAAAAGCACTGCTGCTTCACTGCACCAGGGACCCGGGTTCAATTCCCAGCTTGGGTCACTGTCTACGCGGAGTCTGCATGGGTTTCCTCCGGGTGCTCGGGTTTCCTCGCACAAGTCCCGAAAGACGTGCCGTTAGGTGAATTGGACATTCTGAATTCTCCCTCTGTGTACCCGAACAGGCGCCAGAATGTGGCGACTAGGGGCTTTTCACAGTAACTTCATTGCAGTGTTAATGTAGTTATATATTCTATTTTGTATACTATAATAACAAGGAGCAGAGAAGAAGGGCCCTACTTAATATTATTTGATATCAAAGGATTAATTTAACTTAAAGGGGTAAGACATGGCAGCAGAGCTCCAAGCCGTGGTCTGCCCGTCTTACTCCATGTGGGAGACCAGGAATGTTTCCAGTTCCCAGGACCAGCATGTGTGCGGGAGGTGTCTCCAGCTGTAGCTCCTGGAAGCCTGAATTTTGGGGCTGGAGCAGCTCTGGCGACACTGGATCACCCGCGAGTATCATGGATAGCACTTATAGAGAAGTGGTTACACCGCAGGCGGACAGGCAGGCAGGGAATGGGTGACCACCAGGCAAGGCAAGAGGGCTAGGCAACAGTGCAGGAATCTCCTGTAACTATTCCCCTGCAAAACAGTTATACCGCTTTGGATACGAACAACTTCACTAATAAGATTGAAATATCCTTACTGAGACAGAGTTCTAATGCTGGGGGTGGCCTCTCAGAGAAAAACAGCAGCCAAGTCTGCGGCACCACAGTTGGCTCTGCTGGACAGCAGAGGAGGAAAAGGACAAAGCAAGCTATTGTAGTTCGGAGAATTAACAGGTGTTTCTGTGGCCGCGAGTACGACTCCAGAATGGTATGTTGCCTTTCTGATGCCAGGGTCACGGATGTCGGCAACAGGGCATTCAGAAAGGGAGTTTGGCAGAAGTTAAAAAGTAGGACCTCTAATATTGGGATTACTTCCTGTGCCACAGACGATTGACTATAGAAATAAGAGGATAGGTCTGATAAACGTGTGGCTGGAGGGATGATATAGGAGGCATTTTAGATACTTGAAACATTGGGATTCTGGGACAGATGGGACCGGTAGAAGCACCTGAATTGGAGGGGACAATTATCCGAGAAGGGACGTTTGTTCATGCGACTGGGCAGAATTTAAACTAATTTGGAAGGGTGATGGAATTCAAAGTAACAGTACAGTGGGTAAGAAGATGGAGTCAAATATAGAGTATATACCAGGCAAATCTAGTGGGTAGAGCAGACAGGGTATGATATGGCACATGGGAGGACTGGTAAGCTAAACTGCATTTATTTCAGGCATGACTGATGTGTTGATTAGCACATGGAATTATGGCATTATTACAATCACATCAACTTGGTTGAAAGGAGTGCTGGAATGTGGGCAAATCTCTGAAAAATTGTTAAAAAATAAAGGCAGATAATAATAATAATTGGGGATTTTCAACTTTCCCAATATTATCTGGGATAATCAAAGTGTGAAAGACTTAAGAGGGAGTGGAATTCTTAAAATGTATCCAGGAGAGCTTTTTATGCTCCTCCTTTAAAAGGTGGCGACAAGACGGAGTACTGATGGTGAGGACCTACAGAGACGGCACAGTAGCGACACTTTGGGAGCTGACGGACAAGCTCCAGCTCCCAAAAAGGGGGGGGGGGGGGGGGGGGGGGGGGCAGGAGAAGGGGACAAGGGGAGACACCAACCAGGATACAGGGCAAGCAAGGCAGAGGAGACAATGGGCAAGGAAGCACTTGGGAGCGACCACAACCACAGCATCAAGGTTCGCCCAGGGAGCAACAAACACGCCCCTGGTATATTTTAATACCAGGAAGCAACATGAATAAAGTTAATACGGCATTATTGTGGAAACCGATCACTGGGGGCCCACTGCATCTGCACGCACATTACCTTTGTATACAACAGTTTATGTTTCTAATGATTTTTTTTCCGTCTTTTTTAGGCTGACATTACATTAGGCTCACAAGTAGGCCTACATTAACACTGCAATGAAGTTACTGTGAAAAGCCCCTCATCGCCACACTTCGGCACCTGTTCGGGTACATTGAGGGACAATTCAGAATGTCAAAATGACCTAGCAAGCACATCTTTCAGGACTTGTGGGAGGAAGCCGGAGCGCCCGAAGGAAACTCATGCAGACACGGGGAGAACATGCAGACTCCACACAGAGAGTGACCCAAGCCGGGTCCCTGCGCTGTGAAGCAACAATACTATCCACTGTGCTACCGTGCCGCCAACCCCGGAACCTCACGTTCAGCCACACTGGCACGAACCCATAGTTATCGCAGATTGATGCCCACAACCCCAAGTGCTGCCTACACTGCCCCAAACCTTTAAAGCCGACACCACCACGGGACTCATGGAGTACCTCGCCAGCGAGAACTGCCAAGGCGGCAACTCGTTCCCTTACACGATGCCGCCTCCACCCGCCCCCAAACCAACGTCTCCTGAACGGCTCCACCACCTTAGTCAGGTGTTCCGAAGCCTCCTTCCTCTGCTGCTGGAATTTCCCGTTCAAAACCTCTGCTCCATCGACCACTGGGCGGGCAGCGCTGCCCCCTTGACCTCCACCATCTTAACATGTGGTGCGCCACAAAAACTCAAAACCTGTCCTTCTCCAGTTGCACTCTCTTTCTCGTGGTACTTCTTGTCCTCTGATCCATCTCACCAAAGGAGTATTACCTTACCTGAGCACTCACACACCTTTTTCTCTCAAAAAGAAGCCCATACAGGCGGGGAAGGACCAACAAAATCTAGCTCGAGTGGGAGCCACCAAATGTGCGCCCACTCATTCCATGGCCTCCACCGGAAGTCCTTCCTTGCTGTAAAACTGTATGACTCAATTAGCAGCCAAGTACATTTGAAAAAGTAGCTCAAGCTTTCTGGAAAGAGTCAAAATTTGAAATATTAACCGGCCACTCTCATTTAAGATCACGATGTGGAGATGCCAGCGTTGGACTGGGGTGAGCACAGTAAGAAGTCTTACAACACCAGGTTAAAGTCCAACAGGTTTGTTTCGATATCACTAGCTTTCGGAGCGCTGCTCCTTCCTCAGGTGAATCAAGAGGTATGTTCCAGAAACATATATATACACAAATTCAAAGATGCCAGACAATGCTTGGAATGCGAGCATTAGCAGATGATTAAATCTTTACAGATCCAGAGATGGGGTAACCCCAGGTTAAAGAGGTGTGAATTGTGTCAACAGTTGGTCGGATTTCGCAGGCCAGATGGTGGGGGATGAATGTAATGCGACATGAATCCCAGGTCCCGGTTGAGGCCGCACTCATGTGTGCGGAACTTGGCTATCAGTTTCTGCTCGGCGATTCTGCGTTGTCGCGTGTCCTGAAGGCCGTCTTGGAGAACGCTTACCCGGAGATCAGAGGCTGAATGCCCTTGACTGCTGAAGTGTTCCCCGACTGGAAGGGAACATTCCTGCCTGGTGATTGTCGCGCGATGTCCGTTCATTCGTTGTCACAGCGTCTGCATGGTCTCGCCAATGTACCACGCTTCGGGACATCCTTTCCTGCAGCGTATGAGGTAGACAACGTTGGCCGATTCGCACGAGTATGTACCACATACCTGGTGGGTGGTTTTCTCACGTGTAATGGTGGTATCCATGTCGATGATCTGGCACGTCTTGCAGAGATTGCCATGGCAGGGTTGTGTGGTGTCGTGGTCACTGTTCTGAAGGCTGGGTAGTTTGCTGCAAACAATGGTTTGTTTGAGGTTGCGCGGTTGTTTGAAGGCAAGTAGTGGGGGTGTGGGGATGACCTTGGCAAGATGTTCATCTTCATCGATGACGTGTTGAAGGCTGTGAAGAAGATGTCGTAGCTTCTCTGCTCCAGGAAAGTACTGGACGACGAAGGGTATTCTGTCGGTTGTGTCCCATGTTTGTCTTCTGAGGAGGTCGGTGCGGATTTTTGCTGTGGCGCGTTGGAACTGTCGATCGATGAGTCGAGCGTCATATCCCGTTCGTACGAGGGCATCTTTCAACGTCTGTAGATGTCTGTCATGCTCCTCCTCGTCTGTGCAGATCCTGTGTTTACGGAGTGCTTGTACATAGGGGGCTGTCCATAAGATCACGACAGATCTGGTGTGTATATCTATTTTATGTTTTTATTTCAGATTGCCATCATTTAAAATTTGTCAAGCAACCTAAAATACATAAGAGATTATTTGTTGCCAAATCAGAATTGAGTTTCTGAATCCTCCAGTGTCCAGCACAGAATTATTCTCTACAGCAGGTAAAAGGCTGAAATGCATTATGCATGACACCACCTATGTTGAATGGTCTATTGGCTAAGAGCCCCAAAGTGCTCGGATCAAGTGTAATCTTGAGGGTTTTACTAAATATGTATGTTCTTGGTGTTTCAATATAAAGAAGAAACACTCAACAGGATAGAAAAATGGTGCTCAAAATTGAACTTAATGGATGTTTAAAATTCAGAAACTAATATTCTCAAGTAAATTAAATGCATATATAGATATATACAGATACAATGTCTACTTGCAATCATCTGTCAGTGTTTCATCATAGTGTATGGACACAAGGGATGCTTTTTCTATTTGCTAATGTGACATCCAAACTAAAACAACTATTTATTGTTTTTCTTTCAACGTCTAGGGATACTACGGCAGAGTGATTTTGCTGTAGACTCAACTCAGTCTGCATATTTTGGCAGTAACTCAAGGTTTCAAAAAGCTTCTAGTTGATTTACATGCCTGAAAGGGGCCCAGACATACAGAGCCATACAGATAGCTTCTTAGCCCTCAACTACCTCACTGAAAGGCTTCTGTAAGTAGAAAGAGAATCTCCATTCAGATGCTGTATTTCTCTGCAGAATGACGTTAACATGGTGACCAGATGAGCTCGCTGAATAAAAGCTTCATTAATATATTATATGAAAATGTTGGTTTGCCAGTAGAAATCTAAAGATCTTTTTACATTTAGCCACTAAATATATTAGACTAATAAAAACATTGAAAGACACAAGATCTATTTGAAGCAATTCAGCAATGACCAAACAGATTAAAAATTAAGCTTACTCGCTACAGTAACATTGAGAATGACCAAATTATTGTGAAATGAATTTTGATTATGCTAACATTTATTGTAACTGAAAAGGAACCTTTCCCCCTGCTTCTTGCTTGGCTCTTTGCGCCTTGCACTCAACAAGAGGGTAAGTAAACCTCCTTCTAGGCCTCCACAAATACCTCTTCTGCTGAAGTGGCTGAGTGGTATCTCTTCCTCTCAGATAGGAAGTACAGAAAAAATAATTTTCATGAGGATTAAAACTTCAGCAGACTAAAATTAGAATGTGCTGTTCTACTTTACTCAAATATTACTACAACACCTGTGTAAGTCAGATGATGAGCTGTGCTATGCCAATGGAAAGCATTATTAATCAAATAATGCTTCATCTCTTGCACTGTGAAAAAACACATGACCCAGATTTTAAGATCAGCAGTGAACGGACAGCATAGCCATTCAATGCACTTGTCTACTGATCTTTTTTTTTAATGTAGCATCTCCTAAATAATGCATTGCAGTGCCAGTTTATGGATATAGTGGAAACAATTTTTCCCCCTTTAGTTATGTCATGGAAGATCAACTATATTACACAATAATTGCATGGTACAATGTTCATTACAAAATAGCGAATCCCATGCTCACTCCGAGCAATGCAATGAAAGATAGGCATGTAGAGGTAGTATGTTATTGAAAAACAAATTACTGGAGTCATGGCGAAGTGGCACTGGAACAGAAGGAGGCCTTTCAACTCAGAATCTGATCCAGCTTTCTGTTACATAATGGCTGATAGGAACATAGGAATTAGGAGCAAAAGTAGGCAATTCAGCCCTTCGAGCCTGCTCCACCATTCAATCAGATCATGGCTGATCTCTTCCTGCTCTCAAATCCACCTCCCTGCCTGTTGTCCATATCCCTTCAACCCATTTTTTACCAAAAATATATCTGTTTCTTTCTTGAAACCATTTAATGACTCAGATTCAGTTTCCACCGCACTATGGGGCAGCGAGTTCCACAAATTGACCACCCTCTGCGCGTTGTTCCTCCTTTTCTCAGTTCTAAATCTACCCCCACTCAACCTACATCCGTGACCTCTCATTCTATATTTCCCCATTAGGGGAACATTTGGTCTACATTTACTTTATCAATCCTATTTAGTATCTTATACACATCAATTAGATCCCCTCTCATCCATCTAAATTCCAGCGAGTACAAGCCCAAACTGTTTAATCTTTCCTCATATGTCAGCCCTTTCATCCCTGGAATCAATCTGGTGAATCTCCTCCGAACTACCTCCAATGACACCACATCCTTCCTCAATTAAGGAGACCACAACTGAACACAATACTCCAGATATGGTCTCACCAACACCCTATACAATTGCAACAACACTTCTCTACTTTTATGCTCCAGTTCCTTTGTAATAAACGCTAACATTCCATTTGCCTTTTTAATTACATGCTGCTCCAGCATACCGACCTTCTGCGATTCATGAACAAAGACACCCAGGTCCCTCTGCCCAGAATCATCTTGAATCTGCTTTTCATTCAGATAATAATTTGCCTTTCTATTTTTTCAGCCAAAATGGATAACCTCACACTTATCTCCATTAAACTCCACCTGCCAAATTTTGGCATTATCTCCTAGCCTATCAATATCCATCTATAAAGTCTTTATCTCCTCTGCACTGCCTGTTTTCCCACTTATTTAATATCATCTGCAAATTTTGCTACGTTACACTCTGTCCCTGCTTGCAAATGATTTATATAAATTGGAAACAGTTGAGGGCCCAGAACTGAACCCTGCGGCACCCCGCTAGTTACAGTTCGCCAGCCAAAGGAGGACTCATTTATCCCGACCCTCTGCTTTCTGTCAGTCAGCTAATCCTCAATCAAATCTAGTGCTCTACCTCTGCAATCTCACCTTCTGGATCAATCTTTTATGCAGCACCTTATCAAACGCCTTCTGGAAATTCAGATATACCACATCCACGCATTTCCCATTATCCACCTTGCTTATTACGTCCTCTAATCTGCACATCAACTCCATTTAGCCATCTTTAGAAGGGGGAGATGGTGGCCTAGTGGTAATGTCATTTGATTAATAGTCCAGAGGCCCAGGCTATGATCTGGGGGTCATGGATTCAAATCCTACCATGGCAGCTGATGGAATTTAATTTCAATTAATAAATCTAGCCCGTTAGAAAGGAAATCTGCCATCCTTGCCTAGTCTGGCTTCGACGTGATTAGAGAGTAATGTAGTTGTCAGCAGCACCGACATCCTTCCCACAAAGAAGAAGTGGGTATACATGTCAGTATCTCTTCGCTCTTGAAAAACGACTATAAAAGATTTTAATAGAGCTGATACAGAGAGTCTATTTCATCTCTTGGGAAAGAGCGTACGAGATAGTCAGCAAGAAATTGAATAGGGAATTCAGAACAAACCTCTACACCCAAACTCCCTACCATAAGTGTGCATTTAAAAGGAGAGACTCGGCAAGTAGATGAGGGAGAAGGAAATAGTAGATTACAATGGCAGATTTCGAGGAGGGAAAAAATGGGAGGAGGATCAGGTAAAATACAAACATCAGCATTGACTGGCTTGGCTCAAGAGCCTGTCTCTGTGCCATATATCTGAAGTAAAATGTATATTCGGACAAATAATGTCAACAACCATTTATCTTGATATGAGGAAAAAATAAACTTGCATAAATAACCTAGTCAAGTCAAACTGAGCCAAAGGAGGAAGAAAAAATATAAAGTATGATTTAAATTAGCAGTCAACTATTTTAAGCTGATGTACTTGTTCCGTTTCAGCAGAGTACACCAATACCAAACATCTGAAAGCTGATTGAAATCAGACCCTTGGACAAAATTACACTAAAAAGTTAACTGATTTTTAACTTTTGTTAAGTAAACAAACGTGGAGAGAAGAGAAAAGTAGTCTAATCAAAAATAATTTCAAAATTCCAAAAATATTCTATTTATTTATATCATTCAGCCAGAACAAAAGTTATTTTGGTTTGGTCTGGTTAGAATGGCAGGAAAGACCCTATGCAGTTTACAAGAAAGTGCAGAATTGAGAATTCAACCCGAAAGTAAAAGCAGGGTCCTGAACGCCAACATATCCCGGCTTTTGCCATTTATTTCACCAATCAAAAAACATTTTTAATGCAACTAAGTTCCTCGACCACAGAGTTTCCATAAAATCTCCTCTCTGCACTGTAAAATTTGGCATCCCAGACTAAAAAAAGAGTTGCAAAACAACGCCAACATCCACATATCCCACCAATGTAGCTGGTTTTGTTAAATGCCAGATGTTATTGGCTCTTACTTCAAGTTGTCAGCACAAATCTAAACTGAACGGAAAACAAGTCAGACTCTTCAGTGTTTGCCCGAAAATAAAATTGGATAAAACACTAAAATAAAAACGTAACAGGTTTATTAGTAGAGACCACTGGTAACATCCTATTGCATGGGATATCATCTTTGTTTAATTTTATAAAAGTATGATGGCCATAAACTGCTGATTATTACTTTTTATATTAGTCTAAATCAGTTAAGGCTAAATAGGGGGTGACACCTTTATACCCTTGGCTCAAAGCAAAAACAAGCAAAAGTAACAAAGTAGAAATCGATTAATTTTATACATTATAGCTGCTTCAAGATGGGTTGTTCTCGGTTTCAATCATTTAACCTGGTCTCCAGAAACTGGGGCCTTGTTCAGTTGTTCCAGTTCAGAACAGAAATCTATAATAGTCCTTCTCCATATAGTATAAATTGCTCTGGTTTCCACTAGTTCCACAACAACCGAGGCAAGATCAGGAAGAAATATTAAGCCGGGCAGTCTGGCAGGAAGTCGGGCAAGAAACTCTGGTCATCAATCATGAATAAGAATGGAGTTTGAATTTCTTCGAACACTATGAAACTAGCTGAATTGGAAGATTTATAATGTTTTATTTTGCATGGATAATTGCTAATTTTACCATACACAGGGTTGATGCTTCGAGAGTGCACATTCAAGTTAGGATAAACAGACATAATGGTCATATTTAAACCAGTTAGCACTGAAAGAGCTTTTTAAACTTTCAGAACTCTTAATCCTCCCCAACCAAGATCATGGAATTCATCACACAGTGAGCAGGCAGAGAATCTTTCTGGTCCATATGGTCTTCTCTGTGTAACAAATCTTGAAAATATTTTCTCAGAATAATCAACAGTTCTGTCGATAAATTAAGTATATGGGGCTGGATTCTCCGTTCCTGAGACTAAGTATCGACGCTGGGGCAGGATTAGTGGACTTCTACGACACCAAAACTGGCACCGCACCTGGACCAATTCACTGATCGTTAAAGGGTTGACACCGACGCCATGTGGAACACAAACAATTCCAATGGAATTGTGCCGGATTCTCCAGGTCCGAGATTGACACTCAGGAGGTTGACAAGCTGCAGCTGCATATGCACTCCGCACTCCCCACAGACACCATCCAAGCCAACAAGACGGCAGCAAGACATGCTGCCCCGAGGTTCACGATCACGGAACTGGAGACCTTGCTGGACACCGAAGAAAGGGCAGTCACCAGGGCAGAGGCCGGCATCGGGCGAGGAAGTGAGACTCCGCTGGCTTGTGGTTCCCCATGGCATGTGTGTCACCACCACCCTCCTCCATCACCACCACCCCCCACTCCCAGATCCCCGCTCCACCACCATCACCCCCCCACCACCACCACCCCCCACTCCCAGATCCCCGTATCACCACCCCCATCACCCCCCCGCTCCACCACCACCACCACCCACTCCCAGATCCCCGCTCCACCACCACCACCCCCCCCTCCACCACCCCCCCCCCCCCTCCACCACCACCACCCCCCCCCCCTCCACCACCCCCCCCCCCTCCACCACCACCACCACCCCCCCCTCCCAGATCCGGCATTATCCAGATGCAGACCAACGTGGCACAGACGCGGAAGGAGATAGCCCAGTCCCAGAGGGAGATGGCGAAGTCACTGGCTTATGTGGCACAGTCCCAGAAGGAGGTGGTCCACTCCGTGCGCCATGACCGTGAGTGTGCAGACCCTAGTCGAGATCAGAGTGGGCCTCCAGGACTGGCAGCGCCAGGCAGCCGCAGGGGTTCACTCCGCTCACAGACCTGCTCCACTGAGTAGCCCAGGGGCCATCGGGCACCCTGAGGAAGGGTGGTGATGATGGGGCCCGTGCCGGTAACTCCCGTCGGGGAGGTGCCGGAACACCGCAGCACCTCAGACTCCCCACATGGGCAGCAGACAGAACATGGCGGCACCACGCCACCTGGGACACCCAAGCAACAGCCTGGCCAGTCCAGCCTCGGTCGCCCCAGAAGACGGCTGCCAAAGGGCACCCAGGTCACAGGCCGGGAATCGCAGCAGGCTGCCTCCACTCCTCTATACTGTCTGGGGATCCACCTAGGCTTAGCACTAGGGCCCTTAAGGCAGAAATGTAGAAACTAGTTAAGTCGGCACTGGTGCAGGGAAAAGTATAGTGTTAGCGGCTAGGACGCAAACCTAGAGATATTTATTAACATTAAACAGCTGTGCACAGCGTTACAACCTGCCTCGGTGCTCTGTCAGATGGGTGTGAGGGATGGGCTGGTCTGGGCTGGCTGCAGAGGGGACGCACGTGGTGGTGGAAGGGGGGGGGGGGGGGGGTAAATGGGTTGATGTTGTGGGTCCACTTGGCCCAGGTACTGCCATTCAGCCAGCGCTCACCGCTCCAGTGTCTCGCCCACCATCACAATAGGGGTTTGGTGGGACCGTGTGATGGAATGGCTAGCTAACATTCAGGGATCACACTTCCTATGCGCTTTTTTCAAAACAAAGTTTATTATAACAATGTAGTTAACATATATAAAACAGGGGGAGCGGATTCAGAGCGCCTCGAGTGGCCATTGCCTGCCCACAAAATCAGAGCGAGAGACACGGACATTATTTGAAATTACCAATTTAATGCTGCAAGTGCTTTAAGGTGGCCAAATGTAAACTTAAAATGCCTGAATTTCCATAGAGTGGTGCAATTTTTTTGTATGCCCTTGCATCAGTTCAATAAGTTTGGATTGTCTTGCAAGGGCTTGCATTGTGATTATCTGCCACTTGAATGTTTTGTTATATTTTAACTGCAAATAAAGTACTCGTTAACTTTTGTAAATGTAAAATGTAAAAAAACATATAAAACAGTTAACAGTAGTACTTCTCAATTACAAACATGAAAAAACACACAACAACAATAATCTATGTATATAACTCTTAATGAATCCCCCTTAGCTGTTCTAATTCAATAACAAAATCCAATAAATCAAAACCCCTTTCAAGGACGTGGCCCGGCACACTGTAATCTCACTTGAATGGGACTGGTCCTTTCCCCGAGATCCAGCCTCCAACCAGCAAATTCAAAACTCCTTCTGGAAAGCAACTCTACCTTTAAAGTTACCAAGGCAGTTTGCGACACAAAGAACAAAAAACAAAGAACAAAGAAATGTACAGCACAGGAACAGGCCCTTCGGCCCTCCAAGCCCGCGCCGACCATACTGCCCGACTAAACTACAATCTTCTACACTTCCTGGGTCCGTATCCTTCTATTCCCATCCTATTCATATATTTGTCAAGATGCCCCTTAAATGTCCCTATCGTCCCTGCTTCCTCTACCTCCTCCGGTAGCGAGTTCCAGGCACCCACTACCCTCTGCGTAAAAAACTTGCCTCGTACATCTACTCTAAACCTTGCCCCTCTCACCTTAAACCTATGCCCCCTAGTAATTGACCCCTCTACCCTGGGGAAAAGCCTCTGACTATCCACTCTGTCTATGCCCCTCATAATTTTGTAGACCTCTATCAGGTCGCCCCTCAACCTCCTTCGTTCCAGAGAGAACAAACCGAGTTTATTCAATCGCTCCTCATAGCTTATGCCCTCCATACCAGGCAACATTCTGGTAAATCTCTTCTGCACCCTCTCTAAAGCCTCCACATCCTTCTGGTAGTGTGGCGACCAGAATTGAACACTATACTCCAAGTGTGGCCTAACTAAGGTTCTATACAGCTGCAACATGACTTGCCAATTCTTATACTCAATGCCCCGTCCAATGAAGGCAAGCATGCCGTATGCCTTCTTGACTACCTTCTCCACCTGTGTTGCCCCTTTCAATGACCTGTGGACCTGTACTCCTAGATCTCTTTGACTTTCAATACTCTTGAGGGTTCTACCATTCACTGTATATTCCCTACCTGCATTAGCCCTTCCAAAATGCATTACCTCACATTTGTCCGGATTAAACTCCATCTGCCATCTCTCCGCCCAAGTCTCCAGACAATCTAAATCCTGCTGTATCCTCAGACAGTCCTCATCGCTATCCGCAATTCCACCAACCTTTGTGTCGTCTGCAAACTTACTAATCAGACCAGTTACATTTTCCTCCAAATCATTTATATATACTACAAACAGCAAAGGTCCCAGCACTGATCCCTGTGGAACACCACTGGTCACAGCCCTCCAATTAGAAAAGCATCCCTCCATTGCTACCCTCTGCCTTCTATGGCCTAGCCAGTTCTGAATCCACCTTGCCAGCTCACCCCTGATCCCGTGTGACTTCACCTTTTGTACTAGTCTACCATGAGGGACCTTGTCAAAGGCCTTACTGAAGTCCATGTAGACAACATCCACTGCCCTACCTGCATCAATCATCTTAGTGACCTCCTCGAAAAACTCTATCAAGTTAGTGAGACACGACCTCCCCTTCACAAAACCGTGCTGCCTCTCACTAATACGTCCATTTGCTTCCAAATGGGAGTAAATCCTGTCTCGAAGAATTCTCTCCAGTAATTTCCCTACCACTGAAGTAAGGCTCACCGGCCTGTAATTCCCGGGATTATCCTTGCTACCCTTCTTAAACAGAGGAACAACATTGGCTATTCTCCAGTCCTCCGGGACATCCCCTGAAGACAGCGAGGATCCAAAGATTTCTGTCAAGGCCTCAGCAATTTCCTCTCCAGCCTCCTTCAGTATTCTGGGGTAGATCCCATCAGGCCCTGGGGACTTATCTACCTTAATATTTTTTAAGACACCCAACACCTCGTCTTTTTGGATCACAATGTGACCCAGGCTATCTACACCCCCTTCTCCAGACTCAACATCTACCAATTCCTTCTCTTTGGTGAATACTGATGCAAAGTATTCATTTAGTACCTCGCCCATTTCCTCTGGCTCCACACATAGATTCCCTTGCCTATCCTTCAGTGGGCCAACCCTTTCCCTGGCTACCCTCTTGCTTTTTATGTACGTGTAAAAAGCCTTGGGATTTTCCTTAACCCTATTTGCCAATGACTTTTCATGACCCCTTCTAGCCCTCCTGACTCCTTGCTTAAGTTCCTTCCTACTTTCCTTATATGCCACACAGGCTTCGTCTGTTCCCAGCCTTTTAGCCCTGACAAATGCCTCCTTTTTCTTTTTGACGAGGCCTACAATATCACTCATCATCCAAGGTTCCCGAAAATTGCCGTATTTATCTTTCTTCCTCACAGGAACATGCCTGTCCTGTATTCCCTTCAACTGACACTTGAAAGCCTCCCACATGTCAGATGTTGATTTGCCCTCAAACATCCGCCCCCAATCTATGTTCTTCAGTTCCCGCCTAATATTGTCATAATTAGCCTTCCCCCAATTTAGCACATTCATCCTCGGACCACTCTTATCCTTGTCCACCAGTACTTTAAAACTTACTGAATTGTGGTCACTGTTACCGAAATGCTCCCCTACTGAAACATCTACCACCTGGCCGGGCTCATTCCCCAATACCAGGTCCAGTACCGCCCCTTCCCTAGTTGGACTGTTTACATATTGTTTTAAGAAGCCCTCCTGGATGCTCCTTACAAACTCCGCCCCGTCTAAGCCCCTGGCACTAAGTGAGTCCCAGTCAATATTGGGGAAGTTGAAGTCTCCCATCACCACAACCCTGTTGTTTTTACTCTTTTCCAAAATCTGTCTACCTATCTGCTCCTCTATCTCCCGCTGGCAGTTGGGAGGCCTGTAGTATACCCCCAACATTGTGACTGCACCCTTCTTATTCCTGATCTCTACCCATATAGCCTCACTGCCCTCTGAGGTGTCCTCTCGCAGTATAGCTGTGATATTCTCCCGAACAAGTAGCGCAACTCCGCCTCCCCTTTTACATCCCCCTCTATCCCGCCTGAAACATCTAAATCCTGGAACGTTTAGCTGCCAATCCTGCCCTTCCCTCAACCAGGTCTCTGTAATGGCAATAACATCATAGTTCCAAGTAGTAATCCAAGCTCTAAGTTCATCTGCCTTACCCGTAATGCTCCTTGCATTAAAACATATGCACTTCAGGCCACCAGACCCGCTGTGTTCAGCAACTTTTCCCCGTCTGCTCTGCCTCAGAGCCACACTGTCCCTATTCCCTAGTTCTCCCTCAATGCTCTCACCTTCTGACCTATTGCTCCCGTACCCACCCCCCTGCCATACTAGTTTAAACCCTCCCGTGTGACACTAGCAAACCTCGCGGCCAGGATATTTATGCCTCTCCGGTTTAGATGCAACCCGTCCATCTTATACAGGTCACACCTGCCCCGGAAGAGCTCCCAGTGGTCCAGAACACGGAAACCCTCCCTCCTACACCAGCTGTTTAGCCACGTGTTTGTCTGCTCTATCTTCCTATTTCTAGCCTCACTGGCACGTGGCACAGGGAGTAATCCCGAGATTACAACCCTCGAGGTCCTGTCCTTTAACTTTCTGCCTAGCTCCCTGAACTCCTGCTGCAGGACCTCATGCCCCTTCCTGCCTATGTCGTTAGTACCAATATGTACAACGACCTCTGCCTGTTTGCCCTCCCCCTTCAGGATTCCCTCTACCCGTTCGGAGACATCCTGGACCCTGGCACCAGGGAGGCAACATACCATCCTGGAGTCTCTTTCACGTCCACAGAAGCGCCTATCTGTGCCCCTGACTATAGAGTCCCCTATTACTATTACTCTTCTGCGCTTTGACCCTCCCTTCTGAACATCAGAGCCAGCCGTGGTGCCACTGCTCTGGCTGCTGCTGTTTTCCCCTGATAGGCTATCCCCCCCGACAGTATCCAAAGGGGTATATCTGTTCGAGAGGGGGACAACCACAGGGGATTCCTGCACTGACTGCCTGCCCTTTCTGGTGGTCACCCATTTCTCTGCCTGCACCTTGGGTGTGACCACATTTACATAACTGCGATCTATGACGCTTTCCGCCACCTGCATGCTCCTAAGTGCATCCAATTGCTGCTCCAACCGAACCATGCGGTCTGTGAGGAGCTCCAGTTGGGTGCACTTTCTGCAGATGAAGCCACCCGGGACGCTGGAAGCCTCCCGGACCTGCCACATCTCACAGTCAGAGCACAGCACCCCTCTAACTGACATTGCGTCAATTAATTAAAATTAAAATTTGTCTCTTTTTTTTTTTTAATACTTTTTTTTTTTAAATTGCAAAGTTACTGTCAACTATCTGTTTCCTAGCACTAGATTTCTAATAGAAATGCGATAGCCAACTATAATACTCTCCGATCTCTGGCTTAGATATCCTCTAAATTATAATTAAGTTATTATGTTTAATTAGTTCCCAAATACTCAAATATTTTTTAAATTTAGGTTAGAATCCCAACCAGCCACTCAGGTCACAGCTTTTCTGTGATGTCGCTTCAATTTCCCCCCGACACACACAATTTGAAAAAAGGTATAAAAGTAAAAATCACTTACTTGTCTTCTGAGTGTCTGAGATGTTCTCAGGTTCTCTCGCTGACAGAGACTGCTCCTCCACCACCGATCCTTGACCTGCACAATGCTAATAATATAATAATATAATATGGCACTTACCTTACACCAATGGGTCTTATTATTAGGTTAGAGGAGGAGGGCGGGTGGGAGACACTACACGTGTAGTGTCTCGGGTTTCCTCTCCACCAGAATTTATTGGTTGGGGAGGGGGGGCACTTGCCAGAGGTAGAACTTCCGGTTCCCGCCTTATATAAAAACAAATAAAACTGAAAAGAAGAACAGACACGGGACCAGGCAAGGCTTTTTAAACTAACTACTCACCTCCCAGAAGGCCCCTGCGCACCGCTGCCGCCGAAATCCAAAGGGCTGCTCCTGTAAAGGTAAGTGGTTTTAAATTCACTACTCACCTCCAAGAAGGCCCCTGCGCACCGCTGCCGCCGAAATCCAATGGGCTGCTCCTGTAAAGGTAAGGTTTTTAAACTAACTACTCACCTCCCAGAAGGCCCCTGCGCACCGCTGCCGCCGAAATCCAAAGGGCTGCTCCTGTAAAGGTAAGTGGTTTTAAATTCACTACTCACCTCCAAGAAGGCCCCTGCGCACCGCTGCCGCCGAAATCCAATGGGCTGCTCCTGTAAAGGTAAGGTTTTTAAACTAACTACTCACCTCCCAGAAGGCCCCTGCGCACCGCTGCCGCCGAAATCCAATGGGCTGCTCCTGTAAAGGTAAGTGGTTTTAAATTCACTACTCACCCAATGTGCTTTCCATTCGCTGGAACAGCTTTCAAATAAAAAAAAAAGAGAGAAAACAGGAAACATGGCTTCTCTTCTGCAGTCCAAACCAACAAACTGAAAAGGAAATCAAAACGCTAAACACCCTCTCACCTGACAGCCACAGCCCAGCTCCACCCACAAATGATATCACTGAAGCCATGTCGTCAAATAAAGCTTTGGGACACTCACATGACTTTATTACCAATATGCCACTTCTTTAAAAGGGGGAAATCAAATTCAAAACACCTTTGTGTTTACAGACAGGCAGTGAGAGGAGAAATCAGGGCTGTTTAAATTAACCCCCCCCCCCCCCCTCCTCTCTGTAACAACTGATATCCCTCCTTTAAAAAAAGTCCATCCTCTAATCCCCTAATCTCTAATTACCTAGTTGCTAATGTTCAATAGCCGTCACCATCTACCTCTCTCACCATTCTCTTTTAGAATCCTTTCCGTCTTTTAAAAAAAATGTTTTTATTGGATCTTAACATCTTATGTATGACAATTCGTTTTATATTACATATTTCTGCTTCAAATGTTAAGTTACAGGTGCCGTACCCGCGAGTAGTATTTTACGGACAGTAATCAGGGTGTGGTTCTAGTTCATACAAGAAAAAAAAGATACATGTTGCAAGAAAACAAAGAAATTTAACAATAAAGAGACAAAAGAAGAAAATCAAACATGTTCACCCGAGTGCGAACAGACACAGTACATATTTACAGTTGCCCGCTTTGGCTCTCTTTGGTGGCTGTGGACTTTATTTTGGCCAGCCAGCTTCTGCTGCATTGCCTGTTGTTGGCCCTGGCATGTGCTTTTTCATTTGTTGGTCTTCTTTTTGCCCTTGGATTTATCCCCCTTCGCATCTCGCAATCTTCTTGTGAGTTTTTACACCCCCCCCCTTCCTTTGCCTAACCATGACTCATCTGTTTCTCCCCCACCCTATTGGCTCCAAACAGGTCCTGGAACAAGTTGCTGAGTGGCTTCCACGTCTTGTGGAATCCCTCTTCCGAGCCCTGGATGGCGTCATCCCCCTTCCCATGAAGAGTTCTGGCTGGTCGGATATCCCAAAGATTACCACTTTCTGGCTTGGCTCCACCCTCATCCCCACAACCTTGGACTTTGCCTCGACTCGAAGAAGGCTGCCCAGAACCTGGCAAGTCTGGGGCATGCCCAGAACATGTGGGTATGGTTGGCCAGGCCTCCCTGGCCCCGTTCACGTTGGACCTCCACGAAAATCCTGTTTATTCGGGTTCTAGTTAGGTGCGCTCCATGCAGCACTTTCAGCTGCATTAGGCTTTGCCTTGCGCATGTGAAGGTGGAATTTGTCCTGTTGAGTGTTCCTCTGCAGGAACTCCTTACCCATTCTGCTTCCGGATCCCTGATCCATCTCTTCACTCTTTCCACTGTGGCCGCCAGTGGTAGTATTGCAGGCTCAGCCCCCCCCTCAAGTGCGGGTGTGAATTCTTTGTCGAGGTTGGCATGGAGTTGATACTCTCCATTATTTCTCCCAGTTCTAGTGGTGCTTCCAGTACCCGCATCCTATCCTCCCCCACGACTGGCATGTCTAGTCCATTGAGGAACTGCCCCTCTCCCAATTTACAGCCATTCAGGTGATAATCTGCCTTCTTGGTTTTGCTTCCAAAATTAATAACCTTGCACTTATCCAAATTATACTGCATCTGCCATTGATTTGCCCACTCGCCCAACCTGTCCAGATCATGCAGTCGGATCTCTGCATCCTCTTCACAATTTACCCTACCAACTTGGTATCATCTGCAAACTTTAGATGTTACGTTTTGATCCCTCGTCCAAATCATGAATATATATCATGAATAGCTGAGGTACCAGCACCGATCGCTGTGGCATCCCACTAGTTACTGCCTGCCAATTTGAAAAGGACCCGTTAATTCCTACTCTATGTTTCCTTGCTGCCAACCAGTTTTCTATCCATCTCAATAGACGTCCCCCAATCCCATGCGCTGTAACCTTGCACGATAATCTATTATGGAGGACTTTGTCAAACGCTTTCTTAAAGTCAAAATATACCACATCGACTGGCTCCCCCTTGTCAACTCTACTTCTTAAATCTTCAAAGAATTCCAATAGATGAGAGATTCCAGGGATGGGAAGAGGATTAGGGAGTTGTTTCTGGGAGGGCATTTTGCGAGCTTGGAGGCGCGAGTGAGATGTTTGGGTTGGCGTAGGGTGAAGGTTTCAGTATAGGCAGGTGCGGGACCTTGCGAGGAAGGCCTTCCCAAACTTCAATAGCACCCGCCTCTTCGTTGTTGGAGACGGTGCTGTCAGTGGGGGGTCTTCTTGGTGGTTTACGGGAGGATTTTGGAGGAGGATAAGGTGTCTGTGGAGGGGGGTTAACTCTAAGTGAGAGGAAGTGCTGGAGGCAAGAGTGTGGTGTGAGGTGCTCTGGAGGGTGTATGCCTCGACTTTGTGTGCGAGGCTGGGGCTAATACAGCTGAAAGTGGTGTACAGGGCACACTTGACAAGATCAAGGCTGAGCCGGCTGTTTGAGGGGGTGGAGAATATCTGCAGGCGATGTGGGAGGGGCCCTGCAAACCATGTACGTATGTTTAGGTCCTGCCCGAAGTTGGAAAGGTTTAGGGGTCGATTTTCAGCATTATTTTGGAGGTCCTGCATCTTGATGTGGAACCCGGTCCCCTGGAAGCAATATTCGTGGTGTCAGACCAGCTGGGGCTGCAGGCGGGTGCGAGGGCAGATGTTTTAGTCTTCATCTCACTGATTACACGCAGGCGGGTCTTGTTGGGGTGGGAGTCAACTTCTCCACCTTGTGCCTCAACGTGGCAAGTGTCCAGCTGGAGTTTTTAGCCCTGGAGAAGGTGAAGTTTGCTCTAAGGGGAGTGCGTGATGGGTTCTACAAGAGTTTGGGGTTTGTTTATTTCAGAGAGTTGGTTGCCGTTGACTTCTGAGGGAGGGGCATGGAGGGGGAGGGGCCAATGTGTTGGGTAGGTTTTGTTACTGTTGTAAATTGTAAAAATGTTAAAAATTGGGAATACAAAGACTGTGGTTTGATGATAGCTGTGGGCAAATTCCAAATTCAAGATGAAATTAGTAAACACTGAGAAATACACAAAATCAATCATAAACTGGCAAAATAGATTTGTTTCATTTGTCAATGAGGCTTGTTTATTGTGTTTTATTTCAAGAATGTCTGATGGAATAAATTAAAGAGATGCAATGATGTTCGATGTAGATTTTGAGCATGGATATTATAAGTTGCTTCACAGCAAACTTGGTGCATGTACCATGTAAGAAGGTGCAACAGTCTGAGAGAGTTGATTGACAAGCAATAAGGATCAAGGATAAATGGATGCTGCTCAGATTGAAGAATGGCATGAAACAGTGCACCCAGAGATCAGTGTTGGGCTTACTTTTGTTCTCAGAATAGAGAGATCATTTGGACCAGAGCACACACTCAACATTTTCCAACAAGGACGAGGAGGGCAGTGGGAATAAATTAAGCAATTCAGGAAAACAGGTTAGCAGATAAGTCAAGGTGCAATTTACTGTAGGGAAATGTGTAGGAATACATTTCAGAATAAATGAATGAGATCATACTTCTATTGAAAAGATATTGAGGGTTGTGGAAGAGAATTCGAGGTTTCGAACTGGAAGCATAGAATAAAAATAGCACCAAAAAACATTTATGCAAAATAGGGGAAGTAAAAAAAAAAGCAGCAAAAGCAAATAGGAGTCCTATTCCTGATGGTGAGTCCCTGATCCTGCTAAATAGGTCGGCACATCAAACTCAGCCGTGGTATCCATCACAATATAACAGCTTCCTGGTACCTCAATGTCTCAGTTCACCAAAACAATGATATTCGGTATTCAATCTGGCTTCTGCAAATCTTTTTTAGTTATGGTGCATACTTATCAAGATCTTTGAAGCTCAAATATTCCACACGTAACATCTCAGTTAACAGTCAATGGTTTGCCAATAGATTTAAATCTCAACTAATCAGAATTAAACTGCTCCATTCCACAAAGGTGAAACAGCATTTTAATGAACCTCTGGTGGTGTGTTTCAGTTCTTAAACACTTATTTGCTGTTGAGTATTTCTGTCTTTATCTTTTTCTCTTTTGCAGCAAAATTCAATTTCAAGGCATCAGTTTTCCCCATTTGCGGTGAAAACATCCAGCATTGAAACCCTCCACTACCTCCTAAATTGTTAGACTACTTGTCTGACAGCCAGTACAAAATAAGGAGAAGTTTCCTCCAATTAAATACTGGGCAAGTCTAATACTTGGACAAGTATTCAATCCTTGCCACAAACGCTGTTCCTTAGCCACCAATTTCATTCCTCTCTCTGGAACTGTCGGAAGCTGAACCACCACTCACAATCGTGGCTTCCTCGTTGATCCTGTTACGTCACCCTGGGCAAGTGCGTGGTCAATTTCAGCCCCACATGCCCTGGAGTCACAACACAAGTGAATTAACCAATAACTCTTATAAAAATTCTCAAAGCCTTTGGCCCTTGGCTGCCCTATAATTACAGTCAACAGGGTTGTGAGTTGAAACACCATTATTGTTTATTTATAACAAGAATAATGATAAAACATGCAGTAAACACAACTGGATAACGACAAGCTAATCTACTACCCTATTTAACTGTCCCACCCTCTGCCCACACACACAACAGGCAAACACAGAGGAGGGGGAGGGGTAAAAATAATAAGGATGCAAGGTTAAAGATACAGTCTTTCTTCAAATTGTGGTTCTTTAGTATGCTTTCCTCATACCAGGTTTACAACTGGTAACGGTCTTCCTTGCTGAGTCATTCATTCAATACAGCACTTACAACAGGTGGCAGGCTTTCTGGAGCATCACTTTAGATCTTGTCAAAGTGAGCCTTCAGATCCAGGTTCACATTCAGGACCCTATCTTTCTGTATATATGTGTTATTCCACATCAAACCCGACTTCCAGTTCGTGGTTTGACTTCAAGCCCTTGCAGTTTCAAGAGAATGGCACTCAGACTTACTGGAGGGAGGGAGAGCGCACCCTCACAGTGGCCTTCTGGAGAGAGTATAGCTGAATCAGTAACAGCTTTCTGGAGAGGATTTGGCTGGTGCTCTTAGCTCCTTATTGCCAAAATAAAATTTAAAACTCCTTAGGTCGTTGAACCATTTCAGTGGGATAAGTTGGAATCACCACCCGTTTTCAGGCAGAGCACAGCCTTTTGATCCCATGAATTGACCACCAGCCAAATCAATCAAACAGAGAAATCACTAGTCAGCCAGTCTAAAACAGCACAGCCATCTGGATCCTTCTGTTTGAATTAAATATATAGGTTGCTTTGTCCTAAAGTCACAGGTCCATTAAACATCCATGGATCGATAACAAAAATAAAAGAATGGGGAAATAAGGATGGACCATTACAATCTATATGCAAGCTTCCAGAACTTACCTCCACATCTATAACATTGCCCAATTGATCCCCGCACATTTGCTGCTGAAATCTCCATTCACTGCCTTAGTTTCCTTCGGATTATTCCAACACGCCCCAGCTGACTTTCCAGGTTCTTCCTCAAAACATTAACACATTTAAATCACATTTAAATCTCCGCTGCTCATGTCCTGAATTGCACAAAATCCCATTTGCCCAACAGTTCTTTGCTCATCGTCCTACACTTGTTCCCCATCTGGCAATGCCTCATTTTCAAAAATTCTCATTCTGATTTCAAATCCCTCCATGGTGAAATTTCAGTTTGGCTCATTCTGGAGCCCTGCTAAGATATTGAAGAATTACATATTAAAATACCAGAACTCAGCAGACCATAAAATTAGATGCATTGGTGCTCAGAACAGTTTACTGTGTAGCAATATGACATCAGTTCACATCATCAGTGACATTCCCAGACGTTCCATGGGAATCGGTGTGTGAAAGAAGCCATTTTAAGAAGTTCGACAATATACTGTATTAAAAGGCATCAGAAAGCAGAATTTAACTGGTGTCTTTACAGAATTAGGCAATGCTAATAGATTGTTTCAATATTTTTACAGCCCTTTGAAAATACATTGGCCCATTTTTAGTTAAGCAGCGAGAGCTGCTGCTTGCCATTGGCCTCGAAGAAAGCTGCCCATAAAGATCTAGCGATTTCTGTGGTGTGAATTTCTCTTTTGAATCTGACACCAAGTCAAGGGGATCTCTTGGCATCCAGCATGGTAAGCAGTCAATCAATGTTAGAAACAAAGAAAATTGATGAACTGTATTGGAAGCAAGAGTGGGTAGGTATTTAGAATAGGTTTAGGAAAGCAACTTGCTAAGCAAAAAAGGAAGGCTGTAGTGTTCCTGCCTTCCAAGAAGATCCTGGATTTCGCAGAGGAGAACAAGGCATGGTAATACTAGTCAAGGTCAACAAATCTACTTATGAATGAGAAGTCGAGTTATGCACTTTGTGCTCAGGTATTCTGCCCTCTAGGTTAAGGAAACAAACATAAGAGATTGCACAAGGATTACATTCAAGGAGTCACAAGTGTTTTGTGTTCCTGCTTCCGAGCCAGAAACTCCAGATTTGAATCCCACCCCAGACCTTGGTGACCAAGGAAGGTGTGTTAATAATGTAGCCAAGCAGGTGAGGTATCAACCTTCAAATCTTCCAATAAACACCAAAAGCAAGTGGTAAGAGGAGAGATTTCTGGTTTCTGGTCAGCCATGTGATGAAAATAACTCTGCTCCAGGGCACAATACATGTGTCAAAGCACATAACTGCAACACAAACCACAAGGATTGCAAGATAGAATGCTGGGTTGGTCATGGGCTTCAAAGGGAGATGGTAAAGAGAATCAACTAGAGCAGGTGTTTTCAAACTCAGGGTCGCGACCCGCGGATGGGTCGCGGGCAGGTTTCTGGAGGGTCGCAGCACTGGGTTGCGGCATTCCCAATCGCGAGAAGAACTGCCGTTTGAAAATGCCGGCAGTGACGGACTTTTGAAATTGCCAGCCATTCCACGCAGTGCGCAGGCCCGGAGCCCAGCGGGGTGGACAGCCTCCTCCTGACGTCAGCACGCTGTCCAGGGCGGTTTTTTTCTCAGAAAACCACCGCGTCCTCCCACCAAGAACGGCGGCAGAGAGCAGGTCACACAGCCCATGAGCTAACATCACGTATTCTGGGCGCAGGAGAGATTCCTCCATTTTGTAGCAGCCAGCAGTGCTGGCGAGAACTCCTGAGCCTCTGGTGAACAACCCATGAAGAAGCTGAAAACAGGTGCAAAGCAGCATAAAGATGATTACTTGAAGTATGGGTTTATTAATTGTTCCAATGCAAATCAGGATTCAAAGTTCATGTGTGTTATATGCAGAGAAGCACTGGCAAATGAAAGTTTAAAACCTTCAAAACATCAAAGATATTTCAAGACTAAACATAGCAAGGTCGAGGACAAACCTTATTACTTTTTTCAACGGATGCAGTGAGACGTTAAAAAAAATCAACGAAAGTCATTATCAGAAATGTAGCATTGACTAACAAAGCAAGCAAGATCATGAGCACCAAAAAGGCTCATCTGTCACATTAATGGTAAGTGAAAATGGTGGGTCACAAAGATCAGCTGGCATGGGTGCCGAAGGATGGCCGGTTGGCAACAATGGACCTTGGGTAAAAAAGTTTGAAAACACTGAACTCGAGCAAAACTGAATGAGCCAGAGGACAAGAGTTGGAAAGCAATGGGAGTGTGGGAGGCAAGAGTCTTCTACAATTGTCCTGAATACTTACTGTTAATTATCCTAATCTGAGATTCCAATGCACCACAAAGCTGGAGAATCCTGAAATATCTAGAAACATTACTCGTCCTAATGACACCAACTTTCTCTCCATCTCCTTCCCATTACTTGCAAATGAACTCAAGTACACTTTGTTGTATTTGGTGAATTTAACAAAGATATATGCTACAGTTTTAACCATCTTTAAAAGTATGAATGAGAAAGTGTTATTTCAGAGCAGTACACCATAGATTTCTGTGTTCAAGTTTCACAAAGGAGTAGAAGCAAAATTATCTCTTCTTAGCACTCATGACATGACTCATTTGCTTGCGAGATTATAATTTTAAATTATCCAAATAAAAGCTGAATGTATTTCAGTGAGAGAATTTATATGCTCAATCAACTTCAATTGAATTAGATCTTAGTCACTATGTACTTGTGCATTATTCATCTTTGAGATTAGTACTGGCACAGTGGTCATGTTGAGTCCCATTCCACCAATATAGAAGGTTGTCTCACTTTCAGAGGAGAATTTAAATATCCTGTTAAAACCAGATGGAAAATCCAAACTGGCAGTGCTAAAGTGGAGTGATTATAGTCTTTTTACTCAAGCAACCAATTTAGCTTTGGATCTCCCCCATCCTAATGGAAAATAGATGTCCGATTGTAAAACTCTCAGCCTAATGGAGAGACAACTCAAATGCTGCCAAGATACCTTACACAACAATGTCCTCTGCACCAGAGGACTTCACAGTTTCACATCAGCACTACCACGAAATTGCTTTTACAGATGGTTCTTATGGTTATTTGAGCAAGATCAACATTCTTAGGACTTAAGGCCTCTCTAATTTGACTGCGAGAGGAGCTTTTAGTGTCATTATGACCTTCTCTTATGCACTTACATAAGGCTTCTTGGTAACAGCATTCACAGACACTGCATCAGTTTCTATCTGCACGCTAATGTCACCCAGAAACAAATGCAAAAACAAAGAATTAATAGCACAACACGCTATTTTTTAAAAATCCAGAACTGAGCTGGAACCAAAGTCTGACTTGAATGCAAGGGGGAAAGGTTGTGAACATGCAGGGCTCCAAAGAAGCATGTGCCAGAAACCTCCTTTCCTCTCCCCCCCCCCTCACTTAAATCATTTTGGGAGATATGCCAAGCAATGGGTGTCAAACAATTGCATTGAAATTAGGGTTGTGTATTCTTGAAAATAACGTTTTTATTATTTCGTGCATGTGACTCTGGGTTAGTTCACAAGCTAGGTCACAAGTGCTCAATGGGTCAGATTTTGATATTTATGAAAATAACAGGAAGAACATTCCTTTGTCAAGAACAGTGCTTCAGGAATACATTGCACTGATAATGCAACTATTTAGGTATTGTAACAGCAGACTCTTTTCTGATCATTGTATACATTACACGTGGCAGAAAGGAAATCAAAGTTGATTGATCAATATTCATATCTCCTAAAGAATTTCATATTCTTTATGAAATCTTTAAAAATCTTGCAGTCACTCTTTATTGGAATTTTGAGTACTCTGCAGACAAACATATTAATCACTGAACAAAACAGTGCCAGACTGAATTAGTCTATAAAGTGGACACTGATGGGCAGCACGGTGGCGCAGTGGGTTAGCCCTGTGCCTCAAGGCGCCGAGGTCCCAGGTTCGATCCCGGCTCTGGGTCACTGTCCGTGTGGATTGTGCACATTCTCCCCGTGTTTACGTGGGTTTCGCCCCCACAACCCAAAGATGTGCACGGTAGGTGGATTGGCCATGCTAAATTGCCCCTTAATTGGAAAAAATTAATTGGGTACTCTAAATTTAAAAAAAAATAAAGTGGACACTGCAAAGGAGACACAACATATCCAGGACAGTGGTAAGTTGACTTTATGTTATTGAAACATCTGGCGTGCAGTATTTTCAGAGTCTACCAACTGAATGATTCTGGTCAGTCAAGCCAAATCAAACCCTACAGTCTAGTCACAACAATATTTAAAAATAAATTCATCATAAAAGATCAAAAGAAACATCCGAATCATTTTCAAAATCTTGGAACACATCTTATTTCAAATAATTTGGCACTAATATTTCCAGTTTTTCAAAAACTGCTGCCACACGATTTAAGCAACATATCTCACTGATTAGATAAATATGAAACATGTATTATATAAGAGAAAAGTACACAATGGTGGTGTTCCAGTCAGAAGAGCTTCTTCTGCAGAATTAACACTGCATTATACATGGTCAAATATCAAACCATGGCAATTTGCCCTGATTTACGGACTGTACATAGTCTCCAAAGTTTGCCAGAATTTGAGGGGGCCGGGGGGGGGGGGGGGGGGGGGGGGGGGTGGTGGGAGGAGAGAGAGAGAGAGAGAGAGGATAAACACTGCTTATAACTTTGTGCAGCTTCTGGGATCATTGGTTCCTAAATATTGTGTAATAATTGGGGTTGGGGGAAGTGGAAAAGAAAAAGTTCTTCATACACACCAAGGTTACTACAAAAAGGTTGGGCCATTTTGACATATAAAGAAAATTTACCTGGACAATGCAACACTTATTACATGCGCACAATACCCAAAGCTGTACATTGTATGTAACTTGTTAGCAAACATTTTGTCAACACCCTTAACACACCATCCAGGAGATGAGAGATATAAATTCTCAAGTCCAAACAACCAATGAATTTATTGCCATTACATCATTCAAAGCCTTTTAAAGTGTCAGCATGCTGCTCAGCTCATGTCATTAGCAAAGTCTGAAACAGCCCAAGGCGAACGAAGGGAGCGGTTTATAAAACCAAACTTCCAACCTCAAGAACTAAACATCTTGTCTGGAAAGACAAACCAGTCTGTCCCAGGGTGTGAGTCCCGTCCTAATTCTCTAATTTTTAGTATCACTTTAGCACCCAAATATTAACCGTAAATTAAGAAAAACTTGTGAAATAACACCACCATTATTATTAGTTCTTTTCATGACAGGGTGTCTACACAATAGGTCCCAGGAAGTTTGTTGTTTCAAACAACTAGAAGCTATAGATAAATGTAGTCCTTCAATACCCAAAAGGGACTGCTAGTGTCAGGACGGTAGCACAGTGGTTAGCACTGTTGCTTCACAGCCCCAGGGTCCCAGGTTCGATTCCCGGCTTGGGTCACTATCTGTGCGGAGTCTGCACGTTCTCCGTGTCTGCGTGGGTTTCCTCCGGGTGCTCCGGTTTCCTCCCACAGTGCAAAGATCATAGAATCATAGAATTTACAGTGCAGAAGGAGGCCATTCGGCCCATCGAGTCTGCACCGGCTCTTGGAAAGAGCACCCTACCCAAGGTCAACACCTCCACCCTATCCCCATAACCCAGTAACCCCACCCAACACTAAGGGCAATTTTGGACACGAAGGGCAATTTATCATGGCCAATCCACCTAACCTGCACATCTTTGGACTGTGGGAGGAAATCGGAGCACCCGGAGGAAACGCACGCATACACGGGGAGGACGTGCAGACTCCGCACAGACAGTGACCCAAGCCGGAATCGAACCTGGGACCCTGGAGCTGTGAAGCAATTGTGCTATCCACAATGCTACCGTGCTGCCCGTTCAGGTTCAGGTTAGGTGGATTGGCCATGATAAATTGCCCTTCGTGGCCAAAAAGGTTGGTGGGGTTACGGGGATAGAGAGGAGGTGTAGGCTTAAGTAGGATGCTCTTTCCAAGGCCAGTGCAGACTCCATAGGCTAAATGGCCTCATTCTGCGTTGTAAATTCTATGATTCTAAAACATAATTTAGCCAGAAAAAGATGAGACTCAGGCGTCTAAGAGCAATTCTTCACACAATATGTTGCTGATCTGGACTCTGGAAGAAGCTGGCACACAGAATAAAGCTAGGTTATTACTCAACAAAGTTTGAAAGAAAGCGAGAGAAGGATAAATACAAACGCCGGTTCACAAAGTGACGTGGGACCAACCAAATCAGCTGATTGGTGAGTATGTTCAATCTTTTAAAGAAACTCATTGCTGATACCAAGGTAGGGACTAAAAAAAATAAAAAGGAGTATAGAATAGTACTGTACAATTATAATAGAAGTGTTTGGTAAGAAACAAGGTTCCTAGCTAACATAAATAAGGCCCCTAGCTAATAACAGGCTTAAATCGAGAGTGATGGCATGGCAGGAGACCGCAAACCCATGATATGCTCATCCTGCACAATGTGCAAAATTAGGGACACTGATGCAGTGCAGAAGGTGTGTCCAAATGCAGCTTCTAGCTAACTGGATTTCGGAGCTGGAGCTGCGGCTGGACTCACTGTGGAGCATCCGTGATGCTGAGGAAGTCATGGATAGCATGTATAGCGAGGTGGTCACACCATAGGTGAGGATTGCACAGCAGAAAGGGAAAGGGTCACCATCAGGAACAGTACAAGACTCAGGAATGTAGTACCAGAGTCCCCTGTGGTCATCCCCCTCCAAAACAGATATGCCGCTTTGGATTCTGTTGAGGGGATGGCCTCAGGGGAAAACAGGAGTAGCCAAGTTCACGTCACTATTGGCTCTGCTGCCCAAGAGGGGTGGGAGGAAAACAAGTGGCAGGGCTAAAGTGACAGGGGATTCAATAGTTAAGGGCATAGACAGATGCTGCTGTAGCCGCAAAGGTGCATCAAGGATGGTATGTTGCCTTCCTCGTACCAGGGTCCACAATGTCATGGATGCTGCAGGGGAGGGAAGGTTAACAGCCAGTGGTAGTGGTACACATTGGAAACAATGACATAAATGCATGAGGACCGGCAAGCTGAGTAAAGGAAGTTAGGAGATAAACTAAAATGCACAACCTCAAAAACATAGTAATCTCATGATTACTCCCAGTCCCCTTTGGATTTCGGCGGCAGCGGTGCGCAGGGGCCTTCTTGGAGGTGAGTAGTGTATTTAAAAGCCTTACCTTTACAGGAGCAGCCCTTTGGATTTCGGCGGCAGCGGTGCGCAGGGGCCTTCTGGGAGGTGAGTACTTACTTTAAAAAGCCTTGCCTTTACAGGAGCAGCCCTTTGGATTTCGGCGGCAGCGGTGCGCAGGGGACTTCTTGGAGGTGAGTAGTGTATTTAAAAGCCTTGCCTGGTCCCGTGTCTGTTCTTCTTTTCTGTTTTATTTGTTTTTATATAAGGCGGGAACCGGAAGTTCGACCCGCGGACCTCTGGCAAGTCCCCCCCCCCCCCCCCCCCCCCAACCAATAAATTCTGGTGGAGAGGAAACCCGAGACACTACACGTGTAGTGTCTCCCACCCGCCCTCCTCCTCTAACCTAATAATAAGACCCATTGGTGTAAGGTAAGTGCCATATTATATTATTATTATATTATTAGCATTGTGCAGGTCAAGGTTCGGAGGTGGAGGAGCAGTCTCTGTCAGCGAGAGAACCTGAGAACATCTAAGACACTCAGAAGGTAAGTAAGTTATTTTTACTTTTATACCTTTTTTCAAATTGTGTGTGTCGGGGGGAAACTAAAGTGACATCACAGAAAAGCTGTGGCCAGAGTGGCTGGTTGGGATTCTAACCTAAATTTAAAAAACATTTGAGTATCTGGGAACTAATTAAACATAATAACTTAATTATAATTTAGAGGATATCTAAGCCAGAGATCGGAGAGTATTATAGTTAGCTATCGCATTTCTATTAGAAATCTAGTGCTAGGAAACAGATAGTTGACAGTAACTTTGAAATTTTAAAAAAGTATTTTTTTAAAAAAAAGACAAATTTTAATTAATTGACGCAATGTCAGTTAGAGGGGTGCTGTGCTCTGACTGTGAGATGTGGCAGGTCCGGGAGGCTTCCAGCGTCCCGGATGGCTTCATCTGCAGAAAGTGCACCCAACTGGAGCTCCTCACAGACCGCATGGTTCGGTTGGAGCAGCAATTGGATGCACTTAGGAGCATGCAGGTGGCGGAAAGCGTCATAGATCGCAGTTATGTAAATGTGGTCACACCCAAGGTGCAGGCAGAGAAATGGGTGACCACCAGAAAGGGCAGGCAGTCAGTGCAGGAATCCCCTGTGGTTGTCCCCCTCTCGAACAGATATACCCCTTTGGATACTGTCGGGGGGGGATAGCCTATCAGGGGAAAACAGCAGCAGCCAGAGCAGTGGCACCACGGCTGGCTCTGATGTTCAGAAGGGAGGGTCAAAGCGCAGAAGAGTAATAGTAATCGGGGACTCTATAGTCAGGGGCACAGATAGGGGCTTCTGTGGACGTGAAAGAGACTCCAGGATGGTATGTTGCCTCCCTGGTGCCAGGGTCCAGGATGTCTCCGAACGGGTAGAGGGAATCCTGAAGGGGGAGGGCAAACAGGCAGAGGTCGTTGTACATATTGGTACTAACGACATAGGCAGGAAGGGGCATGAGGTCCTGCAGCAGGAGTTCAGGGAGCTAGGCAGAAAGTTAAAAGACAGGACCTCGAGGGTTGTAATCTCGGGATTACTCCCTGTGCCACGTGCCAGTGAGGCTAGAAATAGGAAGATAGAGCAGATAAACACATGGCTAAACAGCTGGTGTAGGAGGGAGGGTTTCCATTATCTGGACCACTGGGAGCTCTTCCGGGGCAGGTGTGACCTGTATAAGAAGGACGGGTTGCATCTAAACCGGAGAGGCATAAATATCCTGGCCGCGAGGTTTGCTAGTGTCACACGGGAGGGTTTAAACTAGTATGGCAGGGGGGTGGGCACGGGAGCAATAGGTCAGAAGGTGAGAGCATTGAGGGAGAACTAGGGAATAGGGACAGTGTGGCTCTGAGGCAGAGCAGACGGGGAGAAGTTGCTGAACACAGCGGGTCTGGTGGCCTGAAGTGCATATGTTTTAATGCAAGGAGCATTACGGGTAAGGCAGATGAACTTAGAGCTTGGATTACTACTTGGAACTATGATGTTGTTGCCATTACAGAGACCTGGTTGAGGGAAGGGCAGGATTGGCAGCTAAACGTTCCAGGATTTAGATGTTTCAGGCGGGATAAAGGGGGATGCAAAAGGGGAGGCGGAGTTGCGCTACTTGTTCGGGAGAATATCACAGCTATACTGCGAGAGGACACCTCAGAGGGCAGTGAGGCTATATGGGTAGAGATCAGGAATAAGAAGGGTGCAGTCACAATGTTGGGGGTATACTACAGGCCTCCCAACAGCCAGCGGGAGATAGAGGAGCAGATAGGTAGACAGATTTTGGAAAAGAGTAAAAACAACAGGGTTGTGGTGATGGGAGACTTCAACTTCCCCAATATTGACTGGGACTCACTTAGTGCCAGGGGCTTAGGCGGGGCGGAGTTTGTAAGGAGCATCCAGGAGGGCTTCTTAAAACAATATGTAAACAGTCCAACTAGGGAAGGGGCGGTACTGGACCTGGTATTGGGGAATGAGCCCGGCCAGGTGGTAGATGTTTCAGTAGGGGAGCATTTCGGTAACAGTGACCACAATTCAGTAAGTTTTAAAGTACTGGTGGACAAGGATAAGAGTGGTCCGAGGATGAATGTGCTAAATTGGGGGAAGGCTAATTATAACAATATTAGGCGGGAACTGAATAACCTAGATTGGGGGCGGATGTTTGAGGGCAAATCAACATCTGACATGTGGGAGGCTTTCAAGTGTCAGTTGAAAGGAATACAGGACCGTCATGTTCCTGTGAGGAAGAAAGATAAATACGGCAATTTTCGGGAACCTTGGATGACGAGTGATATTGTAGGCCTCGTCAAAAAGAAAAAGGAGGCATTTGTCAGGGCTAAGAGGCTGGGAACAGACGAAGCCTGTGTGGCATATAAGGAAAGTAGGAAGGAACTTAAGCAAGGAGTCAGGAGGGCTGGAAGGGGTCACGAAAAGTCATTAGCAAATAGGGTTAAGGAAAATCCCAAGGCTTTTTACACGTACATAAAAAGCAAGAGGGTAGCCAGGGAAAGGGTTGGCCCACTGAAGGATAGGCAAGGGAATCTATGTGTGGAGCCAGAGGAAATGGGCGAGGTACTAAATGAATACTTTGCATCAGTATTCACCAAAGAGAAGGAATTGGTAGATGTTGAGTCTGGAGAAGGGGGTGTAGATAGCCTGGGTCACATTGTGATCCAAAAAGACGAGGTGTTGGGTGTCTTAAAAAATATTAAGGTAGATAAGTCCCCAGGGCCTGATGGGATCTACCCCAGAATACTGAAGGAGGCTGGAGAGGAAATTGCTGAGGCCTTGACAGAAATCTTTGGATCCTCGCTGTCTTCAGGGGATGTCCCGGAGGACTGGAGAATAGCCAATGTTGTTCCTCTGTTTAAGAAGGGTAGCAAGGATAATCCCGGGAATTACAGGCCGGTGAGCCTTACTTCAGTGGTAGGGAAATTACTGGAGAGAATTCTTAGAGACTGGATCTACTCCCATTTGGAAGCAAATGGACGTATTAGTGAGAGGCAGCACGGTTTTGTGAAGGGGAGGTCGTGTCTCACTAACTTGATAGAGTTTTTCGAGGAGGTCACTAAGATGATTGATGCAGGTAGGGCAGTAGATGTTGTCTATATGGACTTCAGTAAGGCCTTTGACAAGGTCCCTCATGGTAGACTAGTACAAAAGGTGAAGTCACACGGGATCAGGGGTGAGCTGGCAAGGTGGATACAGAACTGGCTAGGTCATAGAAGGCAGAGGGTAGCAATGGAGGGATGCTTTTCTAATTGGAGGGCTGCGACCAGTGGTGTTCCACAGGGATCAGTGCTGGGACCTTTGCTCTTTGTAGTATATATAAATGATTTGGAGGAAAATGTAACTGGTCTGATTAGTAAGTTTGCAGATGACACAAAGGTTGGTGGAATTGCGGATAGCGATGAGGACTGTCTGAGGATACAGCAGGATTTAGATTGTCTGGAGACTTGGGCGGAGAGATGGCAGATGGAGTTTAATCCGGACAAACGTGAGGTAATGCATTTTGGAAGGTCTAATGCAGGTAGGGAATATACAGTGAATGGTAGAACCCTCAAGAGTATTGAAAGTCAAAGAGATCTAGTAGTACAGGTCCACAGGTCATTGAAAGGGGCAACACAGGTGGAGAAGGTAGTCAAGAAGGCATACGGCATGCTTGCCTTCATTGGCTGGGGCATTGAGTATAAGAATTGGCAAGTCATGTTGCAGCTGTATAGAACCTTAGTTAGGCCACACTTGGAGTATAGTGTTCAATTCTGGTCGCCACACTACCAGAAGGATGTGGAGGCTTTAGAGAGGGTGCAGAAGAGATTTACCAGAATGTTGCCTGGCATGGAGGGCATAAGCTATGAGGAGCGATTGAATAAACTCGGTTTGTTTTCACTGGAACGAAGGAGGTTGAGGGGCGACCTGATAGAGGTATACAAAATTATGAGGGGCATAGACAGAGTGGATAGTCAGAGGCTTTTCCCCAGGGTAGAGGGGTCAATTACTAGGGGGCATAGGTTTAAGGTGAGAGGGGCAAGGTTTAGAGTAGATGTACGAGGCAAGTTTTTTACGCAGAGGGTAGTGGGTACCTGGAACTCGCTACCGGAGGAGGTAGTGGAAGCAGGGACATTTAAGGGGCATCTTGACAAATATATGAATAGGATGGGAATAGAAGGATACGGACCCAGGAAGTGTAGAAGATTGTAGTTTAGTCGGGCAGTATGGTCAGCACGGGCTTGGAGGGCCGAAGGGCCTGTTCCTGTGCTGTACATTTCTTTGTTCTTTGTTGTTCTTTGTACCATGTGCTAACGAGAGCAGGAAGAAGAGTATAGACGGCCCGCCTTCTCAACCTTGCCCTTCGCCTGAGTGTGGTTATCCTCAGGTCAAATCACCTGCAAGGTAGTCCCAATGTTGTAGCTGCTTTTCCCGGCACAAAATCCAAATTGATACAGAGTCCAACCTGCATTGTATGCAGTGCATGAGAAAGTTAGGATTTTCTCTACTTGAACCACAGGCCTAATTGTAATCACCTGTTGGTTCTCAATCCAGTGAGATGCAATCTTCATCGAAGTAAAGTTACAATTGCCTGCCTCTGTTTCCAAACTGAACTGCTTGCTTTTGTCAGTAAACACACAAATAAATTAAACAAAAGTACCTTCAACCTAAAGCCCCATCTTGAATCATGATCTCCATGCTTTGGAATGATTCACTCAGAAATGCAACAAATTGAAGGACTTCCGGTGACGGAGGGCGGGAGGTGGCCGCACAATGGAGGGCTCCCCTTCAGGAACGACATTTTCGGGGCTTTAAGCCCGGTCCCAGGGTCCACGGAGGCGGTAAAAGCAGGGAGAAGGCACAGAGGCGGCAGAGTGAAGGCACAGTGAAGAAAAATGTCGAGGGTGAGCAAAAGAACGTCCGTAAGGTAAACAGCTGAAGGTCCGTCGGGGAGTGGAAAGGTCACCGCGGGGTCACCAAGGAAAATGGAAGCTGGAGCACCAGGGGAGGCCGCATTGCTTACGGCTGAAGAAATAACTAAGGTGATGGCTGCGGAATTCGAAAGACAGTTTACAAAATACATTGCAACAATGAGGAAGGAGATGAGAGAGATTTTGAGTGTGCTGGTGGAGGAGGCGGTTTCCCCGGTGAGGACGGAGGTGGCGAGCGCAGTGGCGGAGGTGCGTGAGCAAGGGGAGGCGCTGAAGGAAGTGGAGGAGACGTTATTGCAGCACGGTGATCAACTTGCCTCGATGGGGAAAGAGATGCGGAAGGTGATGGATACTAACAAGGATCTGCGAGGAAAAATGGAAGACCTGGAAAACAGATCCAGGCGACAGAATTTGAGGATTGTGGTGCTGCCCGAAGGAGTTGAAGGACCGAGGCCGACTGAGTATTTTGCCGCGATGCTGGCGAAACTATTGGGGGATAGGGAGGAGCCCTCCCGATATGAACTGGATCGGGCTCATCGGTTGTGGAGGCCTGTACCAAAGGCGAGTGAGCCGCCAAGGGCAGTGACTCTGTGCTTCCGTAGGTACAGTGTGAAGGAGAAGGTCCTGAGCTGGGCCAAGCAGAAGCGGGTGGTGCAGTGGGCTGGAGCTGGTATACGTGTATACCAGGACTTTACGGTGGAGCTGGCGAGGAGGCGGGCTGCCTTCAACCGGGTGAAGAGGGCACTGTACATTAGCAAGGTGCAGTGTGACATTGTATATCCAGCGAAGCTGAGGGTGACTTACAAGGTCAGGGACTTTTATTTTGGAACGGCGGAAGCAGCGGAGGACTTTGTGAAGGCAGAAGGACTGTGACAGAACTGACAAATTGAGAAATTGCCATGTGCCGATGTAACCTCATGACTGTATTTTCTTCTTTTTTGTTTCACTGCGTGCGGTGGTATGGGCTAAAGGAGCCAATGTTGCATATATTTGGACAAGGGAAGTGATGGGACTTTCACTCAAAATGAGGGCTCTTTGGGGTGTAGGTGGATATGCGGGGTGTGTGTGCTAAAAGGGGATCTCTGGGCTTTCCTAGGGCCGGGCAAGGGGGAAAGGGACCCGGGCGGGGGCCTCCACGCTGGCCGGTTTAAGCCGGCCAGTGAACGGGAGGGAGGTGGGGGGAGGGGCTGCGGCCATCGGAGCCTGGCAGAACAGGGTCCGAGTGGTCTAGCCGGGGTGGAAAGTTGGGGGGAAGGAACCGAGGTTGGGGGGAGGAGTTTTACAAGAGGCAGTGGACGGGAGGAGTTGGAGACCGGGGGGGGGGAGGGGGTGGTTACAGCTCTTGGGTATCAAGTACGGTACTCTTTCAGAGGTTGGAGGGCGTTGAGTGTGGGGGGGGGGGGGGGTTACAACTCTTGGGTATCATGTACGGTACGGGGGGGGGGGGGTTACAACTCTTGGGTATCATGTACGGTACTCTTTCAGAGGTTGGAGGGCGTTGAGTGTGGGGGGGGATGGACTCTACAGGTCAATGGTGACCATGGGCGGTCCCGGACTCATTTTTCTTCTTTGTTTTTTTGTTGCCACCGTGGGAGGGTTTGGTTTATTGGATGCATATATTGACAGGTGGGCCGTTGTTTGGGGTGGTGGGAGGATGGGATCGTTGGTATTGTTAAGGGGATTGATTTTGTATTTGTTACCGTTTACTGTCTGTGGGTGGGGTGTAAATTTAAGGAAAATGTGAAAATGGAGAAAACATTTTTTTTTTTTTAAAACGCAAACAAATTATTTCACAATTCAGGCGACATTTTGATTCTGCAACATATACAAATTCTTTCTATCGATTTCTAATGAAGTTTTGCAACTCTTTCCCAGAAATGCTAGCTTTGAGCTCTTTTTATTGAGATAATAGACAACCTGACTCTACCCAGAGGTCCAGAAATGGACCATTTCATTGTTCAAATGTTTACATCTCACCCTCTGAACTTGTAAGATAAACACAGGATAGCTTTTAACTGTAATTAATTCCCATCTTGTTTGAATTGCATTCACTTATGGATTATTAGCAGATCTCAATCAGGATTTGTCATTTATCTTGCTTCGTAAACTAAAAGTCATTTGTTCGAACATATGACTTTCCAACTTCTAGAATGTGCTTCCATGGTTTGATATGCATGTAGTCCTCTGATGTAGCTTCACTAGGTTGGCATGTTTACTGTGCTCATTATCCTCAGTGTTCATTCAAATATTGTTCAACATGGCAGAGTGCTGATTCTTCAGGTGAGAGAGGATGGTAGCAGGAAGTTTCCTTATCCATATTGACCCAATGCCATGAGATTTCATCAGGTCCCGAGTTAATATTGAGGTCTCCAAAGGTAATTCCCTCTTGGTTATATACAAAATTGTTCTGCCACTTCCGATGGGACTTGGAATGTCTGAGATATTGGCTGAAAGGCATGATTCAGCAAATATGACGATGACAGGCTGTTGTTTCATTAGTTTGTGGACTACTCCCCAATTTTCTTAGTCAGGTGGAATTTGGAGGGTCAACTAGGCACTGCTGCCTCCGGCTCAGAGGACCCAGGTTCGATTCCGGCTCTGCGTCACTGTGGAGTTTGCACATTCTCCCCAAGTCTCACCCCCGCAACCCAAAGATATGCTGGGTAGGTGGATTGGACAAGCTAAAGCACCCCTTAATTGAAAAAAAAAAGAATTGGGTACTAATTTTTTTTTAAACTAGGCAGTAGATGCCTTTGTTGTTTCCAGTGCCTTTGTTATTTGTTTTATTTTTTCTGCAGCAGCTTGAGAAAGTGAATAACTTGCTAAGCCTTTCAGAGGGCAAATAATAGTAAATGGCATTGCTGTGGATCTGGTGTCACAAAGGCCAGACCAGGTAAGGATGGTAGATTTCCTTCTCTAAAGTACATTCGTAAACCAGATGGGTTCCACCAGGGCCACCAGGTGGGGGAGGGGAAACAGCCTCTCTGCTGGTTGAAGTCATACCTAGCACAAAGGATGATGATTGTGGTTGTTGGAGGTCAATTGTCTCAGTTCCAGTATATCACTGCAGTTTCCTCAGAATAGTATCCCAGGCTTCACCACCTTCAGCTGCTTCAGTGACCTTCCTGGGCGGCACGGGTGGTGCAGTGGTTAGGACTGCTGCCTCACGGCACTGAGGGCCCAGGTTCGACCCCAGCCCTGGGTCACTGTCCGTGTGGAGTTTGCACATTCTCCTCGTGTCTGCATGGGTTTCACCCCCAAACCCAAAGATGTGCAGGGTAGGTGGATTGGCCATGCTAAATTGCCCCTTAATTGGAAAAAAATAATTGGGTACTCTTAAATTTAATTTCAAAAATCAGTGACCTTCCTTCCATCATAAGGTCAGAGGTCAGGACATTTGCTGATGATTAGTGTTCAGAACCATTCACAACTCCTCAGATACTGAAGCAGCCCGTGTCCAAATGCAGAAAGATCTTAAAATATCCAGGCTTGGGTTGATAAGTGGCAAATAACATTCATGCCACACAAATCCCAGGCAATGACCATCTGCTACAAGAGAGGATGTAGCCATTGCCCCATGACATTCAGTGGCATTAAGATCACGGAATCCCGTGTTTTCTGCCTTGCTCTGACCAGGTGGCTTTGATGTGTGTAGTGTTGATCAGAGAACGAGTCTTGTAAACTAAACTAAACTATTTATTTAACACTCCAATTGGATTTGACACTTATCCTTAAGAACTAACAGTTGACTAAACACACATAAGCTGTACTCATCTAACATCTAGACTTGTTGTAAGAGTTGTAAGACGTCGTACTGTGCTCACCCCAGTCCAACGCCGGCATCTCCACATCATCACTAACTCATTACTACTCTCTCACTATCTTCAGTACTCCTACCTCAGCTCCTGCTCCAACCTTCTGTCCCACAAGGCTCTGCCCGCTCTCTTATATACTGGGGTGGTATGTATTAGGGGTAATATGGTACCTGTGAAGCCGAGAGGCTATTGGCTGACAGGTCCCGGGTCCTGGTTGGATCTGCCGACTTCTGACTCCGCCCTGAAGGCGGAGTATAAGAGCTCGAGTTCTCCCCACAGCCTCATTCTGTTACTGAGCTGCTGGGGAACAAGTCTCGCTTAATAAAGCCGAGATAGACTTCATCGCTTCTCGTCTCGCGTAAGTCATTGTGCGCTACATATACCACTTGAGACTAGCTCCCTCTAGTGGCTCTCTGTGTACATATATTAACCCTTAGTTTACTGGCATATATGATAATACCACATCTCCAACTATCAACCATCCTGGAGAAATGACCAGAAACTGAACTGGACGAGTCATATCAATACCATGGCTACAAGCACAACTCAAAGGCTAGGAATCTTCGTGTAACTCACCTCCTGACTCCCACAAGCTGTCTACCATCTAAGGCACAAGTGAGGAGAATGATGGAATACTCTCCACCTGAGTGCACCTCTAATACACTCAAGAAACTTGACATGATCCAGAACAAAGCAGCCCACTTAATTGACACACCTTCCACAAACTTTCACTCCCACCACCACCAATGAACAGTGGCAACAGTGTGAACCATCTACAAAATATACTGCAGGAATTCACTAAGCCTCCTGAGACAATACCTTCCGAACCCACAAACGCTACCATCTAGAAGGACAAGGGCAGCAGACACATGGGAACACCATCACCTGGAAGTTCCCATCCAAGCACTCTCCATCCTGACTTGAAACCAAATCACTTGTTCTTTCAATGTCGCTGGGTCCTAATCATGAACTCCCTCCCTTAGCACAGTGGCTGTATCTACATCACATGGACTGCAACAGTTCAAGAAAGCAGCTCATTAACACCTTCTCAAGGGAAATCAGGGATGGGCAGTAAATGCTGGTCTTGCCAGCAAGCCCATGAATGAAAAAACAGGTTTTCATGATAAGCAACAATGGTTTCCAAAACACCATTACTGAGACTAGCTTTTGTTACAGATTTCATAGAATCATAGAATCCTTACAGTGCAAAAGGAGGGCATCGGGCAATCAATTCTGCACCTACCCTCTAAAAGAGCACCCTACCTAGGCCAATCTCACACCTATCCCCGTAACCCCACCAGGGACAATTTAGCATAGCCAATCCACCTAACTTTCACATCTTTGGACTGTGGGAGGAAACCAGAGCACCTCGAGGAAACCCAGACTGATATGGGGAAAATGTGCAAACTCCACAGAGTCGCCCGATGTCGGAATCAAACCCTCTCTGGCGCTGTGAGGCAGCAGTGCTAACCACTGTGAAACCATGCCACCCCTTAATTTATTCAAATTCTACCAGATGCTACGGTGGGATTTGAATTCATGTCTCCAGAGCACCAGTCCAGGCTTCTGGATTAAAAGTCCAGTAACATCATGGTGCTATCGTTGCTATAAATTAAACATTTCAACCAAAGCAGCACTCAACCTTCTAAAATCCAGGGAATACAAAAGTGGTTTGGGTAATTTGCTTCATAAATTAACGTTTGGAATCCAGAGCTCTAAAACTAGCAGCGAATGATCCAAGTTAGTTATTAGTACGAGGGTAATGGGGTTGATGTGATGTACCTGGACTTCCAAAAGGCTTTTAATCAAGGTCCACATAACAGGTTAGTCAGCAAAGTCAAACCCCATGGAATAAAAGGAATAGTGGCATGCATCATGGATACATCATGAATGGGCGGCACAGTGGTTAGCACTGCTGCCTCACAGCAGCAAGGATCCAGGTTAAAGTTCAGCCTTGGGTGTCTGTGCGGAGTTTGTACATTCTCCCTGTGGCTGCGTGGGTTTCCTCCAGGTGCTCCAGTTTCCTCACACATTCCAAAGACGTGTAGGATTGGCCATGATAAAATTGCCCCTTAGTGTCCAAAGATGGTACAGTGAGCTGGGGTTAAGGAAGGGAGTGGGCCTCGGTAGGGGGCTCTTTCGGAAGGGTAGCACGGACTTGAAGGGCCAAACGACCTCCTTCTGCAATGTGGGAATTCTCGGGTTCTAAAGTTGGCCGAGTAACAGGAAACTGCAGTGGTGAACAGCTATTTTTCAAACTGGAGGAAGGTACATCGTGGGGTTGCCCAAGGGTCAGTATTAGGATCATTGCTTTTCTTGATTTATACTAATGGCCTAAACTTGGGTCTGTAGGGCAAAATTTCAAAATTTGTAGTTGCCACCAAACATGAAAGTTTTATGAACGGTGAGGAAGGTCATGAGAGACTTCAAAAGGACATTGGCATTTGCCAGAGATGCAGATGAAATTTATTCAACTTTATTCATGATTCATTCATTAAGAATGAGGAGAAGCAATATAAAGGTTACAAATCTAAAAGGGGTGCATGAAGACCTAGGAGGCATGTGTACACAAATCATTGAAGGTGGAAGGACAGTTTAAGAAAGTGGCTAATGAGGCTTCTGGACTTTATGTAATAGAGTACAAAAACAAGGAAGTTATGGTGAACCTGTTTCACACACCGGTTCAATCTCCTTTTTTGAATATTTTTATTGAACTTTTAACTTTAAATATCAAAAATATACAACCAAGACAATACCAACACCAATATCAAAATTTACTAACAACAGCAGGAACAGTAATTCCCCAAAACAGAAATACAACCAAAATGAACAACACGTCAACCGTGATTGACTGGCGGAGGAGACTTAATTCTGCTAATAATTTTTTTTTATAAACGCATTTTATTCAAACTTGCATCAAAGTAGGTTACAGCAAATAAACACCCTGGGAAACATTCTTCCCAACAATCAACTATACAGTTTCTACAAATTTTTCTCCTTTTTCACTCCCCCCTACCCATCTCACCCCCACCCCCCGCGACGAACAGCTCCGCAAACACGGTCACAAACATCCCCCACCTTTTCGCAAATTCCCCTGCTGAGTCCCTTAACTCATACTTGATCATCTTCTCGAACCGCAGGAAGTCATACAGGTCACCCAACCATGCTGCGACCCCCGGTGGCGATGCCAACCGCCACTCCAGCAAAATTTGGCGCCGTGCAATCAGAGAGGCGAAGGCCAAGACATCGGCCTTCCTCCTCTCCATGAGCTCCGGCTTCCCTGAAACCCCAAATATCGCCACCAAAGGGTCCGGGTCCACTCCTTCCTCCACTATCCTGGCTAAGACCGCGAACACTCCCACCCAGAATCTTCTCAATTTTTCACAGCCCCAAAACATGTGCACATGATTCGCTGGCTCCGCCCTCACCGCTCACACTCATCTGCTACCCCCTGAAAGAACCACTCATTCTCGCCCGAGTCATATGCACCCTGTGCACCACCTTAAACTGTATCAGGCTCAGCCTTGAACAAGAGGAGGTCCCATTTATCCTTCGCAGTGCATCACTCCATACTCCCCAATTGATCTCCATTCCCAACTCCGCTTCCCATTTCTCCTTGATCTTCACCACCCGCTCGCCTCCCTGCTCCCCCAGCCACTTATATATATCCCCAATTCTTCCCTCCCCTTCCACATCCGGAAGCAGCAGTCGCTCCAGCAGGGTGTATCCTGGCAATCGAGGGAACCCCTTCCAGACCTTTCGTGCAAAGTCCCTAACCTGTGGATACATGAACTCACTACCCGTCGGCAGCTCTATCCTCTTCCTTAGCTCCTCCAGACTAACGAACCCTTCCTCCAAACACAAATCCCTCACCTTGACCAACCCCATTTCCCTCCACCTCTTGTATACACAATCCACCCCCCCCCGGCCCAAACCCATGATTCGCGCACAGCGGCGTTAGCACCGACATCCCTTCCACCCTAAAATGCCTCCTCAGCTGATTCCATATCTTCACCGTGGACTGCACCACTGGGCTCCCTGAATACCCACTCGGAGCCATTGGCAATGTTGCCGTCACCATAGCCCTCAAACTAGACCCCTTACAAGATTCTTCCTCCATCCTAACCCTCTCTACCCCTTCTCCTTCCCACCACCACCGCACCTCGTCCACATTCGCCGCCCAATAATAATGAAGCACGTTTGGCAACGCCAACCCCCCCCTGCTGCCTCTGCCTCTGTAGCAGGGTCCTCCCCACCCTCGGCACCTTCCCCGCCCATACAAAGTCAGAGATGATTGTGTCCGCTTTCCGAAAAAAGGCCTTTGGTATAAAGATCGGGAGAGCCTGAAAGATAAACAAGAACCTCGTCAGAATATTCATTTTCACCACTTGGACCCTCCCCGCCAACGTTAAGTGCAGTGTATCCCACCTCTTAAGATCATCCCTGGCCTCCTCCACCAGCTTCGTTCAGTTCCACTTATGGAGCCCCGTCCATTCCCTCGTTACCTGAAGCCCCAAGTACCTAAACCTATCCCTCGCTACCGTAAATGGCATCCCCCCTAAATTAGCCCGCTGTGCCAGCTCATTCACTGGGAATAGCTCGCTTTTCCCTACATTCAGCTTCTATCTCGAGAACCCTCCAAACCTCCCTAACAGGCCCATAATCCTTCCCATACTCTCCAACGGATCCGAAACATACAGCAAGGGGCATAGATCGACACCCATTGCTCCCTATGTCCCCTCATTAACCCCTCCCACTCTGCCGACCCCCCGAGAGCCATCGCGAATTGCTCTATGGCCAGCGGAAACAGCAGCGGCGACAGCGGGAACCCTTGCCTTGTACCCCTGTGGAAGTCAAAGCTTCGTGAGCTCATAACATTCGTCCTCACCCTCGCTCTTGGCGCCACATACAGCAACCGCACCCATGCCACAAATCTCAGCCAAAACCCAAACCTTCCCAAAACTTTGAACGAAGTACCGCCACTTCATCCGATCAAATGCTTTCTCCGTGTCCATGGATACCACCACCTCCGGTACAAGAGCTCTCGACAAATTCATCACCACATTCAACAGCTGTCTTATATTACTCACGAGCTGCCTGCCCCTCACGAAGCGTGTTTGATCTTCTGTAATCGCCCCCGGGACAGAATCCTCCATCCTCCCCGCCAACAACTTAGCCAATACTTTCACATCCATGTTCAATAGTGATATGGGTCTATACGACCCACATTCCACCGGATCCTTCCCTTTTTTGGGGATTAGTGTGATTACCGCCTGAGTCATCGTCTCTGGCAACTCCCCCTTCTCCAGTGCTTCATTAAACGCCCCCAACAGATGTGGTGCCAGGTCCGCCACAAATTCCTTATAAAATTCTGCCGGGTGCCCATCCAGCCCAGGGGCCTTCCCCGACTTCATACCCCTGATAGTATCCAGCACCTCCCTCAGCCCCAGGGGCTCCTCCAACGCCTGCCTCTTTGCTTCCTCCACCTGGGGAAATTCCAGCTCGTCCAGAAACCACTCCATGTCCCCCTCCTCTCCTCCTGGGTCTGCCTCATAAAGTCCCTGGTAATACTCTCTAAATGCCTCATTTATCTTCCCTGGCTCTGACACCACATCCCCAGCCCCACTCCGGATCTTCAATATTTCCCTGGATGCAGCCTGCCTCCGCAGCTAGTGCGCCAGCATGCAGCTCGCCTTCTCCCCATACTCGTATTGCACGCCTCTTGCCCTACGCAGTTGCCCCACTGCCCACTCCGTTGTCAGCCTGTCAAATTGCGCCTGCAACTTTTTCCTCCTTGTCAATCCCTCCACGGTAGGCACCCTCGAATATTCCCTGTCCACCTCCACTATCTCGCTCACTAGACGGTCATGTTCCGCCCTCCTTTCCTCATTCGCACAAACCGTAAATTAGGTCATTTTTCCCCGGACCACTGCCTTCAGTGCCTCCCAAAAAATGCCCGTCGACACCTCCCCATTCTGATTGAACGCCACATAATCCCTAATCGCCAACCACATCTTGTCACAAAAACCTCCATCCGCCAACAACCCCGAGTCAAACCTCCACCCCGGCCTCTGCTCTCGTCCCGTACTGAACCGAATATCCAGCCAGTGGGGTGCATGGTCCGAGATAACTATCCCCGCATACTCTGCCCCCTCCATCCCAACCAAAATCTCCGGACTCACTACAAAGAAATCAATCCTCGAATACGCCTTATAGACATGTGAAAAGGAATACTCCCTTCCCCCTGGGTTCTGAAAGCGCCATGGATCCACCATACCCATCCTCTCCATAAACCCCCCAAGCTCCCTTGCCATTCGTACCCTGCCCATCGACCTGGGGCTCGATCTATCCACCCTCGGCTCCAGGACACAGTTAAAATCGCCTCCCATGATCAACTGGTACGTGGCCAAATCCGGGATTGCTGCCAGCAACCCCCTCATAAAACCCACATCATCCCAGTTTGGGGCATACACATTTACCAACACTACCGGTACCCATCCAATATCCCACTCACAACACATATCTCCCACCTGGATCCCTCACCTCCTTCGCACTCACGAATCCCATTTTTTCACTCATTAAAATAGCCACATCCCTCGATTTCAAATCAAACCATGAGTGAAAAACCTGTCCGACCCACCCCTTCCTTAACCTAACCTGGTCCTTCACACGGAGGTGTGTCTCCTGCAAAAAGACAACCCCCGCTTCAAAGCTCCTGAGGTGCGCGAACACCCGCGACCTTTTAACCGGCCCATTCAGTCCCCGGGCGTTCCACGTTACCAACCTTACCGGAGGCTTGCGCCTCCAATCCCATCTACCGTCCGTCATCTTCCCCACTTAACTCCCGCCCCTTTAATTCCACTCTGTACCTAGGCCATCCCAGATGGCCCCTTTCTTCACCCTTGACCATGTCAACTCTCACCCCCTGCCGCGTTGCAGAAACCACCCCCCTCACTTTTCCCCTTTCCCTTCTTCCCCCACCCCCACCCCCACTTCCCTTTTGCCCCCTCCTCCCTTAATTCTGCTCCTATGTCTTGTGGTCTTTTGGAGGCACTAGTTGGCATAGCCTTTCCCCAGCTCAGCAGAATTTTCCTCCGAGCAATCAACGAGACAAATGCCAGAGCATCTACCCGTGCCTGTCCTCAACTACGGCCAACCTGAGACCCCAAATATTTTTTTTTTAATAAATTTTTTATTGAAAATTTTTTCCCAAACAACAATTTTTCCCCTCTTACAAAGCAAACGCAACAATAACAATACAGAAATTTTAAACAATACACAAGTAACAAAACCCCTTTATCTTTGACCTAAACTAAACCCCCCACCCTCCCCCTGGGTTGCTGCTGCTGGTCATCTGTCTTCCCTCTAACGTTCCCCTAGGTAGTCGAGAAATGGCTGCCACCGCCTGGTGAACCCTTGAGCCGATCCTCTCAGGGCAAACTTTATCTGCTCCAGTTTAATGAACCCCGCCATATCATTTACCCAGGCCTCCAGTCCGGGGGGTTTCGCCTCCTTCCACATGAGTAGGATCCTGCGCCGGGCTACTAGGGACGCAAAGGCCACAACGTCGGCCTCTTTCGCCTCCTGCACTCCCGGCTCTTCCGCAACTCCAAATAGAGCTAACCCCCAGCCTGGTTTGACCCGGGCCTTCACCACCCGCGAAATCACTCCCGTCACTCCCTTCCAATACCCTTCCAGTGCCGGGCATGCCCAAAACATATGTGCGTGGTTTGCCGGGCTCCCGCCACACCTCCCACATTTGTCCTCCACTCCAAAGAACCTGCTCAATCTTGCTCCCGTTATGTGTGCTCTATGTAGCACCTTAAATTGAATCAGGCTAAGCCTGGCGCATGAGGAAGAGGAATTTACCCTGCTTAGGGCATCAGCCCACATACCCTCCTCTATCTCCTCCCCTAGTTCTTCTTCCCACTTTCCTTTTAGTTCGCCCACCGACTCCTCCCCCTCTTCCCTCATCTCTCGGTAAATCTCTGACACCTTGCCCTCTCCGACCCACACCCCTGAAAGCACCCTGTCCTGTATCCCCTGTGTCGGGAGCAATGGAAATTCCCTCACCTGTTGTCTAGTAAATGCCCTCACCTGCATATATCTCAAGAAATTTCCCCGGGGCAACTTATACTTTTCCTCCAATGCTCCCAAGCTCGCAAAAGTCCCATCTATAAATAAATCTCCCACCCTCCTAATTCCCAACTGGAACCAGCTCTGAAATCCTCCATCCATTCTTCCTGGGGCGAACCTATGGTTGTTCCTGATTGGGGACCCCACCAGGGCTCCCCGCACCCCTCTCTGTCGCCTCCACTGTCCCCAGATATTCAATGTTGCCGCCACCACCGGGTTCGTGGTAAACTTTTTAGGTGAGATCGGTAGCGGCGCCGTCACCAGCGCCTCTAAACTCGTCCCTTTACAGGACTTTCTCTCCAGTCTTTCCCACGCCGCTCCCTCACCCTCCATCATCCATTTACGTATCATTGCCACATTGGCGGCCCAATAGTAATCGCCCAAGTTCGGTAGTGCCAATCCTCCTCTGTCCCTACTACGCTGAAGGAACCCCCTCCTTACTCTCGGAACTTTCCCTGCCCACACGAAGCTCGTGATGCTCCTGTCTATTTTATTAAAAAAGGTCTTAGTGATTAGTATAGGGAGACATTGAAATACAAATAAGAACCTCGGGAGGACCATCATCTTAATTGCTTGCACCCTGCCCGCCAGCGATAGAGGCTGCATGTCCCACCTCTTGAAGTCCTCCTCCATTTGTTCTACCAACCGTGTCAGATTAAGTCTGTGCAAGGTTCCCCAGCTCCTAGCGATCTGAATCCCCAGGTATCGGAAGTTTCTTTCCACTTTCCTTAGAGGCAAGCCTTCTATCTCTCTACTCTGGTCCCCTGGATGTATCACAAATAATTCACTCTTTCCCATGTTTAGCCTATACCCCGAGAAATCCCCGAACCCCCTCAAAATTCGCATAACCTCTATCATTCCCCCCGCTGGGTCCGACACGTATAACAATAGGTCATCCGCATATAACGAGACTCGGTGTTCTTCTCCCCCTCTAATCACCCCTCTCCATTTCCTGGAGTCTCTCAACGCCATGGCCAGAGGTTCAATTGCCAACGCGAACAACAATGGAGACAGCGGGCATCCCTGTCTTGTTCCCCTATATAGTCGGAAATACTCCGATCTATGTCGACCTGTAACTACGCTTGCCGTTGGAGCCCCATAAAGAAGTCTAACCCAGCTAATAAACCCGTTCCCAAACCCAAACCTCCTTAACACTTCCCATAAATACTCCCACTCCACCCTATCAAATGCCTTCTCTGCGTCCATTGCCGCCACTATCTCTGCCTCCCCCTCCACTGGGGGCATCATTATCACCCCTAATAGTCGTCGCACGTTAACATTCAGTTGTCTCCCTTTTACGAACCCTGTCTGATCTTCGTGCACCACCCCCGGGACACAGTCCTCTATCCTCGATGCCAGTACCTTTGCCAACAATTTGGCGTCCACATTCAACAATGAAATGGGTCTATAGGACCCGCACTGCAACGGATCTTTATCCCTCTTCAAAATTAACGATATCGTCGCCTCCGACATCGTCGGGGGTAGAGTCCCCCCTTTCCTGGCCTCATTGAACGTCCTCACCATCAACGGGGCCAACAAGTCCACATATTTTCTGTAATACTCCACCGGGAACCCGTCTGGTCCTGGGGCCTTCCCTGCTTGCATGCTTCCCAGTCCCTTAATAACCTCGTCCACCCCAATCGGTGCCCCCAGGCCTACCACCCCCCGCTCCTCCACTTTCGGGAACCTCAATTGGTCCAGGAACTGCCGCATCCCCTCCTCTCCCTCTGGGGGTTGAGACCTATACAGTTCCTCATAGAAGGTCTTGAACACCTCATTTATCTTTCCTGCCCTTCGCACCGTGTCTCCCCTTTCGTCTCTAATTCCTCCTATTTCCCTCGCTGCTGCCCTCTTTCGCAATTGATGAGCCAACAGGCGACTCGCCTTTTCCCCATATTCATACCTCCTCCCCTGTGCCTTCCTCCACAGTACCTCCGCCTTTCTGGTGGTCAGAAGGTCAAATTCCGTCTGGAGTCGTCTCCTCTCCCTGTACAATTCCTCCTCCGGGGTCTCTGCAAATTCCCTATCCACCCTTAAAATCTCCCCCAGTAATCTTTCCCTTTCCTTGGCCTCTGTTTTCCTTTTGTGGGCCCCAATGGAGATCAGCTCTCCTCTGACCACCGCTTTTAGTGCTTCCCATACCACTCCCACAGGGACCTCGCCGTCGTCATTGACCTCCAGGTATCTCTCAATACACCCCCGCACTCTTGCACACACTCCCTCATCCGCCATCAGTCCCACATCTAATCGCCAGAGTGTTCTCTGCTCCCTTTCCTCTCCTAATTCCAGGTCCACCCAATGTGGGGCATGATCCGAAACCGCTATGGCTGAGTACTCAGCTTCTTCCACCCTAGAGATCAACGACCTTCCCAAAACAAAAAAATCTATCCGGGAGTACACTTTATGGACATGGGAGAAGAAGGAATACTCCCTAGCCCTAGGTCTAAGAAATCGCCATGGATCCACTCCCCCCATTTGGTCCATAAACCCCTTAAGTACCTTGGCCGCTGCCGGCCTTCTTCCGGTCCTTGAGCTGGATCTATCTAGCCCCGGGTCCAGCACCGTATTAAAGTCCCCTCCTAAAATCAAGTTTCCTACCTCCAGGTCCGGTATACGCCCCAGCATCCGTCTCATAAATCCCGCATCGTCCCAGTTTGGGGCATACACGTTAACCAACACGACCTCCATTCCCTCCAGCCTGCCACTCACCATTACATATCTACCTCCGCTATCTGCTACAATGTTCTTTGCTTCAAATGCGACCTGTTTCCCCACCAAAATGGCCACCCCTCTATTCTTTGCGTCCAGTCCTGAGTGGAACACCTGTCCCACCCATCCTTTCCTTAGCCTAACTTGGTCCGCCACCTTTAGGTGCGTCTCTTGGAGCATAACCACGTCTGCCCTTAGTCCTTTCAAATGCGCGAGCACTCGGGCCCTTTTTATCGGTCCGTTCAGGCCTCTCACGTTCCACGTGATCAGCCTCACTAGGGGGCTACCTGCCCCCCTCCCGTGTCGACTAGCCATTACCTTCTCTAGGCCAGTCCCATATCCCGCCTCCGCGCTCCCGCTCGCTCCCCCAGCGTCGCACACCATCCCCGCCCACCCACTCTTTAGCCATTTCCTTTTGGATTTCCGCAGCAGCAACCCAGTTGTCCCCCCCCCCCCTTCTCCCTCCCTCCTCCCCTCCCCGCTAGATCTCTTTCTAGCTTGATTGCTCCCCCCATATTACTTCCGTAAGTCAGCTGACTTCAACTGACCCCGGCTACTCCTGCTCACTCCTCGACCTCCCCATGTGGGGAACTCCCATCCGCCTTGCGCCTGTCTTCCCGCCTTATTCTTTCTGGTGCGGGAACATCCCTTTACCTGACCCGCCTCTTATGGCGCAGCTCCCTTTCCCCTCCCCCTCCCCTTCCCCATTCTCCAACTATGTCCCGTCTTTCCCCCCTCACCGGCGCCCACATTTCCCCAATGTCTCCCCCCTTCCCTGTTTACTTCTCAATTAACTTCCACCGTAACATTATCAATAACATTTCCTGCAGCATCAGTCCCTCAGTTCCGATCCAATTTCTCTTCTTTGATGAAGGTCCATGCTTCCTCCGCCGTCTCGAAATAATGGTGTCTCTCCTGATACGTGACCCATAGTCTTGCCGGCTGCAGCATCCCGAACTTCACCTTCCTTTTATGCAACACCTCTTTGGCTCGGTTGAAGCTCGCCCTCCTTCTCTCCACCTCCGCACTCCAATCCTGGTATACCCGTACCACTGCATTCTCCCATCTGCTACTCCGCACCTTTTTAGTCCATCTCAGGACCTCTTCTCTATCCTTAAGGCGGTAAAATCGCACGATTATCGCCCTGGGTGGTTCTCCCGCTTTTGGTCTTCTCGCCGGAATCCGATTTGCCCACTCCACCTCCAAGGGGCCCGTAGGGGCCTCAGCACCCATCAGTGAGCTCAGCATCGTACTTGCGTACACTCCACAGTCCACTCCTTCCACACCCTCAGGGAGACCCAGTATCCGAAGGTTCTTCCTTCGCGCTCCATTTTCTAGGGCTTCGATCCTTTCAGTACACTTTTTATGAAGTGCCTCGTGCGTCTGTGTCTTAACCGCCAGGCCCAGGATCTCGTCCTCAATATCTGTCACCTTCTGCTCCACCACACGGAGCTCTGTCTCCTGGGTCTTTAATGTCTCCTTGAGCCCCTCAATTGCCTGTAGCAACGGGGTCAGCACCTCCCTCTTCAGCAGCTCCACGCACCGTCTCACAATTTCATGCTCAGGCCCCCATGTCGCCTGCGCTTTCTCCGCCGCCATCTTGTACTTCTCTCTTTCTGACCCTTTGGTCGACAATTCCTCGCGCTGCAGCCGCCGCCGCCGGTTTTTTCCTCCTTCGTTTGGGGGGGACTCCCTTCTCACACACCCCACACCGGGTTGCGTCGTCGAAAAATTCCCCGTTGAGGCTCTTAAAAGAGCCCGAAGGTCCGTCGGAGCTGGAGCCGCCGAAGCGTGCGGCTAGCTAGGCATCACCGCAACCGGAAGTCCCTTCAGTGGCCTTGATGAGGTCTTTTCACAGTTGTTCCCTCTGCTGCTAGAATTCACCTTTGATACAGGCCCTCAGGTCAGCTTGCAGCTTTAAGCTTGCCCTTCCCCCGCCTGCATGCTGGAAGAGGCCCTGTTTATCCTGTAGTTGCAGCCAAATCTTTCACTGTTTCTGCGTGTGTCTGGCAACCAAGAGACATACCCTTCCTGGGGGACACTGTCGGGGGAATATTGCCGCCTTCTTCCCACACCGGGAAATGTCAAACAAATGCCGTGGGGGCCCTGTAAAAGAGCCCAAAAGTCCGTTCCAAGCAGGAGCTGCCGAATATGCGACCTAGCTCTGCATAGCCGCACCCGGAAGTCCCCTGAGACCCCAAATATAGCCACGAGTAGACAGGGCTCCAAAACATATTGAGGATTGCCGATGTGGTGCTAAATAAAGACACCCAAAAATCCACCAATTTGGGACAGGACCACAAAGTGTGTGTGATTCACAGGCCCTCTCAAACACCGCTCACACCGATCCTTAACCCCCTCAGAAAAAATTGACTCATTCTGGTCTTGATGAGGTGTGCCCTGAACACCACCTTGAGCTGAATCAAACTCAACCTCACACAGGATGATGTAGCATTCACCCTGCAGAGGGACTCACTTCACACCTCCCCTTCCAATATTGGTCCCCGCTCCTCCCCCCACATGGCTTTCACCTTTATAGGGGCCGGCCACTCCCAATATATCCCAGACGTGCTGCCCCCTTCCGGCCCTGCACAGGAAAGAATCCTCTCCAATAAAGTGGACGGTGGCGCCACGGGGAATGTCCTATGAACATACCTGGAAATACCTAAACGCACCTGCCCCCATCTGCTTTCTCCTTCAACTCCTCGAAGCTGGCAAACCGCCAATCCAGAAACTGATGCCTTATCCTCTCCAGTCCCTTTCCTTTTCAACCCCCAAATGTGGCATCCAATCTTTCCGGTTCAAACCAATGATTCCTGCAGACAGGGGCCCATCTTGACACCGCCTCAGCTTAAAATGCTGACTGAGTTGCCGCCATATCTTCAAAGTGGAGAAAACCACCGGGTTCGAAGAATATTTCGTTGGCGCGAACGGCAGATACGCCACCGCCAGCGCCAAGCTACACCGTCTGCACCCAGGTAGCATCCTGCTCACCACACCACCCCAACAGCTTCTCCGCATTGGCCATCCAATAATAATACAATAAATTTGGCAACGCCAAACCTCGCCCACCCTACCTTTTACTTCCGGGAGAACTCTAACATTGACCCTCTTGAGGCAAACTTTATTTTCTCGAGACTGAGAAACCCAGCCATGTCACTAACCCAGGTCTCTACACTCAGGGTCTTCGAGTCCCTCCACATTAACAAGATCCGTCTCAGGGCTACCAGGGAGGCAAAGGCCAAGACGTCGGCCTCTTTCACCCCCTGAGCTCCCGGATCTTCCGACACTCCAAGGATCGCTACCTCCGGATTCGGCACCACCCGTGTTTTTAGTACCATGGACATTGCCTTTGCAAAATCCTGCCAAAACCCTCTAAGCTTCGGGCATGCCCAAAACATGTGGACATGATTTGCTGGGCTTCCCATGCACTTCGCACACCTATCCTCTACCCCGATAAACTTACTCATCCTAGCCACTGTCATGTGTGCCCGGTGGACTACCTTAAATTGTATCAGGCTAAGCCTGGCACATGATAAGACCATAAGACATAGGAGCGGAAGTAAGGCCATTCGGCCCATCGAGTCCACTCCACCATTCAATCATGGCTGATTTCAACTCCATTTACCCACTTGCCCACATTGAATTTCATCAGCCATTTCTTGGACCACTCTCCTAAACTGTCTAAATCTTTCTGCAGCCTCCCCACCTCCTCCATACTACCTGACCCTCCACCTATCTTTGTATCATCGGCAAACTTAGCCAGAATGCCCCCAGTCCCGTCATCTAGATCATTAATATATAAAGAGAACAGCTGTGGCCCCAACACTGAACCCTGCGGGACACCACTCGTCACCGGTTGCTATTCCGAAAAAGAACCTTTTATCCCAACTCTCTGCCTTCTGCCTGACAGCCAATCGTCAATCCATGTTAGTACCTTGCCTCGAATACCATGGGCCCTTATTTTACGCAGCAGTCTCCCGTGAGGCACCTTATCAAAGGCTTTTTGGAAGTCAAGATAGATAACACCCATTGGCTCTCCTTGGTCTAACCTATTTGTTATCTCTTCAAAGAACTCTAACAGGTTTGTCAGGCACGACCTCCCCTTACTAAATCCATGCTGACTTGTCCTAATCCGACCCTGCACTTCCAAGAATTTAGAAATCTCATCCTTAACGATGGATTCTAGAATCTTGCCAACAACCGAGGTTAGGCTAATTGGCCTATAATTTTCCATCTTTTTCCTTGTTCCTTTCTTGAACAGGGGGGTTACAACAGTGATTTTCCAATCCTCTGGGACTTTCCCTGACTCCAGTGACTTTTGAAAAATCATAACTAACGCCTCCACTATTTCTTCAGCTATCTCCTTTAGAACTCTAGGATGTAGCCCATCTGGGCCTGGGGATTTATCAATTTTTAGACCGCTTAGTTTCTCTAGCACTTTCTCCTTTGTGGTGGCTACCATATTCAAATCTGCCCCCCGACTCTCCTGAATTGTTGGGATATTACTCATGTCTTCTACTGTGAAGACTGACGCAAAGTACTTAATTAGTTCCTCAGCTATTTCCTTGTCTCCCATCACTAGATTACCAGCGTCAGTTTGGAGCGGCCCAATGTCAACTTTTGCCTCCCGTTTGTTTTTAATGTATCTAAAGAAACTTTTACTATCATTCCTAATGTTACTGGCTAGCCTACCTTCATATTTGATCCTCTCTTTCCTTATTTCTCTCTTTGTTATCCTCTGTTTGTTTTTGTAGCCTTCCCAATCTTCTGACTTCCCACTACTCTTTGCCACATTATAGGCTTTCCCTTTTGCTTTGATGCATTCCCTAACTTCCTTTGTCAGCCATGACTGCCTAATCTCCCCTCTGATAACCTTTCTTTTCTTTGGGATGAACCTCTGTACTGTGTCCTCAATTACTCCCAGAAACTCCTGCCAAGGGTTAATACCTCCTGATGAGGCGGTATTAACCCTGCTTAGCGAATCCGCCCATAGACCCGCCTCCCTCTCTCCTCCTAGCTCGTCCTCCTACTTGCCCTTCAGCTCCTCCACCGGAGTTTCCTCCCTCTCCGAAAGCTCCTGGTAAATATCCGATACCTTCCCCTCTCCCACCCAGGTACTGGAAACTACTCTATCCTGTATACCCCGTGGCGGCAGCAGCGGAAAGGCCGGCACCTGTTTTCTCAGGGAGTCTCGCACCTGCAAATACCTAAAACCATTCCCTGCTGGCAATTTAAATTCATTCTCCAACGCTTTCAAGCTGGGAAAGCTCCAGTCTATAAATAGATCCCCCATCCTTCTAATTCCTGTCCTCTGCCAACTCCGGAACCTGCCATCTAGGCTACCAGGTACAAACCTGTGGTTATTATAAATCGGGGTCTAAATCGATGTTCCCTCCACTCTCTTATATCTCCGCCATTGCCCCCAGATCCTCAGAGCCGCCACTATCACCGGACTTGTGGAGTATCGGGCTGACGAGAACGTTATCAGTGCTCCCAGACTGGTGTTTTTACATGACGCCGCCTCTATCCGCCCCCTTGCCGACTCCTCCCCCACTACCCACTTCCTAATCATGGCTATATTAGCCGCCCAGTAGTAATTGCAGAAGTTCGGCAGAGCCAACCCACCCTCCCCCCGGCTGCGCTCCAGCAACACTTTCTTCACTCGCAGAGTTTCACTCGCCCACACAAAGCCCAAAATAATCTTATTCACCCGCTTGAAAAAAGTCTTAGGGATGAAGATGGGGAGGCACTGAAAGACAAACAGAAATCTGGGGAGGACCGTCATTTTCACGGTCTGTACCCTCCCCACCAGTGGTAGCGGCAGCAGGTCCCATCTCTTAAAGGATCTATGACCAGAGCAAACAGTAACAGCGAGAGGAGGCACCCTTGCCTCGTCCCTCGGTGTAGTTCAAAATATCCCGACCTCAACCAGTTCGGACGCACACTCGCTCGTGGTGCCTGATAGAGCAACCGCACCCAGTCAATAAAGCCCTTACCAACCCCAAACCTTCTCAGCGCCTCCCACAGGTAATTCCACTCCACCCGATCAAAAGGCTTCTCTGCATCCATCGCTACCACCACCTCTGCCGCCTCTCCTTCTGAGGGCATCATAATAACATTTAGAAGCCTTCGAACATTGGCCTAGAGTTGCCGGCCTTTAACAAATCCCATCTGATCTTCCCCTATCACCACTGGGACACAGTCCTCTATTCTTGTGGCCAGGATCTTAGCCAGAGGTTTGGCACCTACAGTCAGTAGAGCAATCGGCCTGTATGACCCGCATTGCTCCGGATCCTTCTCCCGTTTCAGGATCAATAAAATCGAGGCTTGCGACATGGTTGGGGGGAGGACTCCCTTCTCTCTTGCTTCGTTAAATGTCCTCACCAGCAGTGGGCTCAATATCTCTGAAAACTTCTTCTAGAATTCCACCGGGAAGCAGTCAGGCCCCAGGGCCTTGCCCGACTGCTTGCCCACCAGCCCCTTGATTATTTCCTCAATCGGGGCTCCTAGCCCCTCTACCAGGTCCTCCTCCACCCTCGGGAACCTCAACTGATCCAGAAATTGCCACATCCCCTCCATCGCAGCCGGGGGCTCCGACTCATATAATTTACTGTAAAAGTCCTTAAACAACTCGTTCACCCCCGCTGGGTTCAGGACAGTATTCCCGTCTCTACTCTTTACTTTACCCATCTCCCTGGCCACCTCTCTTTTCCTGAGCTGGTGCGCCAACATTCTGCTTGCCTTTTCCCCGTGCTCATAGACCGTCCCCCTTGCCTTCCTCAACTGTTCCACTGCTTTCCCTGTGGTCAACAGCCCAAACTCCACATGTAACCTCCGTCGCTCTCTCAGTAGCCCCGCGTCCGGGGCCTCCGAGTATCTCCTGTCCACCTGGAGTATGTCCTCCACTAATCGATCCCTCTCAGCCCGTTCCACCTTTTCTCTGTGGGCCTGTATCGAGATTAATTCCCCTCTGACTACTGCCTTCAAAGCTTCCCAGACCGTCGCTGCAGAGACCTCCCCCGTATCATTTGTTTCTGGGTAGTTCTGGATGGACTCGTTAACCCGCCCACATTTCGCTTTGTTCACTAGCAACCCCACATCCAGTCTCCACCGCGGGCATTGCCCTCTCTCCACACTAACCCGTAGATCCACCCAGTGCGGGGCATGATCCGACACTGCAATTGCCGAATACTCAGTATCCACCACCTTCGGTATTAGCGCCCTAGCTCAGAACAAAAAAGTCGATTAGAGATTATACCTTGTGGACATGTGAAAAAAAGGAAAGCTCCTTCATCCTCGACCGTGGGGGGACTTTGTCTTCTCACACAGCCATTTCTGGTCCAAGTCTCCATACACCGGAGGGGGTTTTCTCCTTACTGACTCACTCTTCACTGATTTATCCCATAAAATCGGGGGGGAAATGGGGGAAAAAGGCCCAAAAGATCGTTACAGGTGGGAGCTATCAGATGTGCGACCTACTCCTCCATGGCCGCCACCGGAAGTCCTCTATGAACTCAGTTAACCTTTTTAAAACATATAGTGAACATCTTAGCAACCATCAATTCAAATACACCTCCCAAAGAATACAATACTCTAAGTAATCCTTAAACTTTCCTTTTAACATCCATAAGACAAAAAACCTTTTTACAGAAGAACATCAGGTTTAAATTCTCTGCTGAGAGCAGTTATCACTCTGAATTCACCAAATGATCTAGAGATAGTCAATAGATGGCAGAGAGATCAAAATTACACCTTCTTTGGCTGGCTGCAGCTCCAACACTAAAACGAAACTAAAAAACACAGACACACCCAAGCTTTTCCTCAAAGCGAAACTAAAAAGCAGAGCCAGAGCTCAGCTCCACCCACACTCTGACATCACTGCAGCCACTTGAGCAGACAAACATTTCTTAAAAGTGACATTCCCATGACCCTTTCCCTCTCTCAGAACCCACTCCTAATTTGAGGAATTCGTCCCCCCCCCAGATAAAGCCCGCTAAGAGCTGTTCCAACCACGATAAACAACTTTGGCAGAAAAACTGGGAAGCATTGAAATAAAAACAAGAATCGTGGCAAGATGTTCATCTTAGCATATTGAACATGGTGCGCCAATGACAATGGGGGCTGTCCCACCTCTGCAAGTTTGCCAGGCTGGTGTAGTTTAATTTACAAAGCCAAATCCAATCTCGCACCACCTGGACCCCCAGATACCGGAAACTAGTCCCTGCCAGTCGCAACAGAAGCCCCACCAACCAAACCCCTCCTCCTAAAGGGCTAACCACAAAATAGTCACTCTACCCGAAATTTAACTTCTACCCAGAGAAGGAACCAAACCTCTTCAATATACCCATGATGTTAGGGGTGGGTTTAGCACAGTGGGCTAAACAGCTGGCTTGTAATGCACAACCAGGCAGCAGCGCGGGTTCAATTCCCGTACCGGCCTCCCCGAACAGCCGCCGGAATGTAGTGACTAGGGTCTTTTCACAGCAACTTCATTGAAGCCTACTTGTGACAATAAGCGATTATTATAATGTCCCCCATGACTGCACCCGGATCCCTTATTTACAGAAGAAAGTCGTCTGCATACAGGACACCCTGTGCTCTATCTCACACCTCACTATTCCTCGCCACTTGTCTGAGGCCCTCAATGCAATAGCCAATGGCTCGATTGCCAACACAAACAAGAGAGGAGACATAAGACACCCTTGCCTCGTCCTCCTATGCAGCCTAAACGGTCCCAAACTTGTGGTGTTAAGTTTGTACACTGGCGGATGGGGCTTTGTACAACAATCGCACCCACAAAACAAACCCAGGACCCAGACCAAACTTCGCTAGCACTACAAAAAAGATACTGAACTCTCTACTCTACCAAACGCTTTTTCTGCATCCAGTGAGACAATTATCTCCCGTGTTAGCCCCACCATTGGGGTGATAAATACATTAAGTAGCCGCCTCGGACTTCCGGTGACGGCGGGCGGGAGGCAGCTGCGCGTTGGAGGGATCCCGTTCGGGAACGGCATTGTCGGGGGTTAACGCCCGATCCTAGGGCCAGCGAAGGCAGTAAAAGTCGGGAGACAGCACAGAGGAGGGGAATGTCGAAGACCAGCAAAAAAACGGCCGTGAAAAAAGCAGCTGAAAGTCCGTCGGGGAGTGGAAAGGTCACCGCGGGGTCAGTAAAGAAAATGGAGGCTGGAGTACCAGGGGAGGCCACATTGCTTACAGATGAAGAAATAACTAAGGTGATGGCTGCGGAATTCGAAAGGCAGTTTACAAAATACATGGAGACAATGAGGAAGGAGATGAGGGAGGTTTTGAGTGCGCTGGTGGAGGAGGCGATTTCCCCAGTGATGACGGCGGTGGCGAGCGCAGTGGCGGAGGTGCGAGAGCAAGGGGAGGCGCTGAAGGAAGTGGAGGAGACGTTATTGCAACACAGTGATCAACTTGCCTCGATGGGGAAGGAGATGCAGAAGGTGATGGACATTAACAAGGATCTGCGAGGAAAAATGGAAGACCTTGAAAACAGAACCAGGCGACAGAATTTCTGGATTGTGGGGCTGCCCGTAGGAGTTGAAGGACTGAAGCCGACTGAGTATTTTGCCGCGATGCTGGCAAAACTATTGGGGGAGGGGGAGGATCCCTCCCGATATGAACTGGATCGGGCTCATCGGTCGTGGAGGCCTGTACCAAAGGCGAGTGAGCCGCCAAGGGCAGTGACTCTGTGCTTCCGTAGGTACAGTGTGAAGGAGAAGGTCCTGAGCTGGGCCAAGCAGAAGCGGGTGGTGCAGTGGGCTGGAGCTGGTATACGTGTATACCAGGACTTTACGGTGGAGCTGGCGAGGCGGCGGGCTGCCTTTAACCGGGTGAAGAGGGCACTGTACATTAGCAAGGTGCAGTGCAGCATTGTATATCCAGCGAAGCTGAGGGTGACTTATAAGCTCAGGGACTTTTATTTTGGAACGGCGGAAGCAGCAGAGGACTTTGTGAAGGCAGAAGGACTGTGGCAGAACTGACAAATTGAGAAATGGCCATGTGCCGGTGTAACCTCATGACTGTATTTTCTTCTTTTTTGTTTCACTGCGTGCGGGGGTATGGGCTAAAGGAGCCAATGTTGCATATATTTGGACAAGGGAAGTGATGGGACTTTCACTCAAAATGAGGGCTCTTTGGGGTGTAGGTGGATATGCGGGGTGTGTGTGCTAAAAGGGGATCTCTAGGCTTTCCTAGGGCCGGGCAAGGGGGAAAGGGACCCGGGCGGGGGCCTCCACGCTGACTGGTTTAAGCCGGCCAGTGAACGGGAGTGAGGTGGGGGGAGGGGCTGCGGCCATCGGAGCCTGGCAGAACAGGGTCCGAGCGGTCTAGCCGGGGTGGAAAGTTGGGGGGAAGGAACAGAGGTTGGGAGGAGTAGTTTTACAAGAGGCAGTGGACGGGAGGAGCTAGAGACATGGGGGGGTACAACTCCTGGGTATCATGTGCGGTACTCTTTCAGAGGCTTGATGGCGTTGAGTGTAGGGGGGGTGGACTCTATAGGTCAATGGTGACCATGGGCGGTCCCGAACTCCTTTTTCTTTTTCTCCTTTATTTTGTGTTTCCACCGTGGGAGGGTTTGGTTTATTGGATGCATATATTGACAGGTGGGCCGTTGTTTGGGGTGGTGGGAGGATGGGATCGTTGGCATTGTTAAGGGGATTGATTTTGTATTTGTCACCATTTACTGTTTGTGGGTGGGGTGTACATTTTTGAAGGAAAATGTGAAAATGTAGAATTTTTAAAAAAAATTTTAATTTTTTTTTTAAAGTAGTCGCCTCACAATCGCCGACAGTTTCCTGCCCTTCACAAAGCCTGTCTGATCCTTGCCCACTAGTTCCGGGAGACAGGGCTCCTACCTCGACGCTAAGACCATAGCCAAAAGCTTTGCATCTATGACAAGCAGTGAAATCAGGCTCTGTGGGGTCCTTGTGCTTCTTCAGGAGGAGGGAGATTGACACCTGCCCCAGTGTCTCAGGGAGAGAACCCCGCGCCAGTGAATAATTAAACACCGCAAAATCCAACGGGGCCAACTGATAAACTTCTTATAGAATTCCACCGGGAACCAATCTGGCCCCAGCATCTTCCTCGTCTGCATCTTCCCTAAAGCGGTTCAAACTTCCTCCAGTCCCAACGGCGCTTCCAATTCCTCCTGAAAATCCTCCCCCACTTGTGGGAACTCCAAACCCTGCAGTAAGTCTATCATCCCCTGTCTGTCCTCTGGTGGCTCCAACATAAAAGTTGAGACCTCTATTTACCTTGTCTGAGGTGGAAACCAACCCCCACCCCCCAGGTCCCTCACCTGCACATTCTCCCGAGCAGCTTCTGGTCACCTGTTTTAAAAAATTTAGAATACCAAATTCAGGGGCAATTTAGCATGGTCAATCCACCTAGCCTGCACATCTTTGGGTTGTGGGGGCGAAACCCACGCAAACACGGGGAGAATGTGCAAACTACACAAGGACAGTGACCCAGAGCCAGGATCGAACCCGAGACCTCTGTGCCGTGAGGCAGAAATGCTAACTACTGTGCCACCGTGCTGCCCTCGCTTCTTGTCACCTTAAGTGGTGAGCCAAGAAGGTAGCTAGACTACTCCCCATATTCATACACCGCGCCGTTTAAGCACCTCAGTTGGCGCATGCCCAGCCTAGGGACACCAGGTCAAACTGCATTTGCAGTTTCTTCCTGCGTGCCGATAACTCCGGTGTTGGATCACTTGCATATTCCCAGTCTACTCAAAGAATCTCATCCACGTGCTCCTGACTCTCTTTCCTGACCTCCCTAACCATTGGCTCCTGACTCTCCTACCTATGTGTGCCTTCTACGAGATCATCTCCCCCTTAACCACCGTCGTGCCTTCCACAAAGTAGGAGACGAGACCATCCCGTTCTCTTCAATTACACATACTCCTTTATGGCCCTTTATGACCATCCTCATTCAAAATCCAATATCAGCCAATATCCTACATCCAGCCTCCATCTGGTGCACTGCACCAGATCGGCCTCTAACATCAAGTCCACCAAGTGCCGCACGTGGTCAGAGATAACCACTGCCGAATACACAGCATTCTTCACCCCAGGAGGTGCAGGACCCTACCCATAACAAAACAGTTGATCCTCGAGTACACCTTGTGTACCAGGGGAAACAAAACAAAAACTCCTTACCCCCCTGGTGCATAAACCCTGGTCAGCACCTCTCGTCTCCTCTATGAATGCCACCACCCTCTCCATGCTCAAAGGGGTCAGTGGCCTCAGCCTGGAATGACCCAGCTTCGGATCGAACACAGTTTTAAAATCCTCCCCGCCCCCCCCCCCGCGCTTGTGAAGCTGCCCCCACACAGGGTCCCCTCGAAAACCCCCCTTTAAAAAAAGATAAATCCCTCCTACCCCTCTCCATCAAAATTAGCCCCCCTTCCAAAGGCCCTCACCTTCAAGGACACCACAACATAACAAAAATAGACTTAAAGGCACTGTAGAAACACCCCACAAAGTCCCCAACAGTCCTCCTCAGACCGGTCCCAGCTCTCGCTGACGAAGGCCTTCGCCGGCGAGTCAAAGTAGTAATTTATTGAATGAATTGTGGCCCACAGGCGCACCGAGTAAATCATCCCGAATCACACAGCTTTACTATAAAACACCGCCTTGGTCTTGAAGGCCACACACCTCTTCGCCATCTCAGTACCAATTGCCTGCCTAGATCTGTTTTCAAGATCCTGCACCTTCAGCCTCAGGCTCTTGTTGCTGCCCTGTTTCCAACGAGGCGAAACACTCCTCGTGCTGCGACAAGGCCTCCTCCCCACCCTTCACCTTGTGCATTCATAGCAGTCAAGGTCTTTTCTAGCTGTTTACAAAAATATGAATTAAAAACTAGTCTCAACAACAGTAACGATGAAACTATCATTAACTGTTCCAGAAACCCATCTGGTTCACTAATGTCCTTTGGAGAAGGAATCTGCCATTCTTACCTGGTTTGGCCTACATGTGACTCCAGACCCACAACAATATGGTTGACTCTTAACCACTTTCCAAAATGGCCAAACAATCCATTCCGTTCAATGACAATTAGGGATAGGCAAAAATGCTGGCTTTGTTAGCCCATATCGCATCAAGAATTCTTTTAAATAACCATTCTATGATTTTATTCGATGACTGCAAGTCCACTTTAGGAGAAACGTTACCCAGATAGTGGAACTTACTACTGCAAGGAGCAGTTGAGATGATTTGTATTGCATAGATGCCTGGGGTAGCTAGATAAGTACACAAGAGAAAAAAAAGTATGCAGACAGTGTTAGATGAAGTAAGGCGGAAGGAAAACAAGTAAAATAATGGAGTATCAACATCAGCACTCACCAGTTAGGCCGACAATCTGCTTCTGTGCTGTAACTTTTTCCTTGCAAGATTCCCTCATTACTACTTTTAAAAGAGTATGTTCTTGTTTCTAACATCAAATTGAATTTCTCCAACTTCCTCGACTGATCTAAACCCGAAATGACTGGTCATCCTTTCCTGAATATTTTCTCTAGCGTGTAGACCTCATAATTCACAGAAACTTTGGCAATATAATTCCATTAGTCTGAGATGGATTTGAATTGTGGTTTTGGAAAGGAATCAGGCTGTGTGCTTCTCCAACACCTGACTGCAGACCCACAACCTTTTAACATTAATATCAGCTGATGCAAATTTTAAAATGATTTTAAAAATTACAACAGGAGGCAAAAGCAGTTGCATTTAGAAATATCATAGTTGGCTCCTTCAACAGTTTAGTGGATAAAAGTACAGCCAGTGTTTCCCAACCAATAGGAACCAGGGAATTCCACATTGAATTTGCTGGTTACTACCAAATGGCAAGTGCAGAAATGTTAATAGCTCATCTTCAACCAAACTGAACACAGAAGGTATTAAAACCATTAATGTTTTCACAAGGTGCAAATTCAGTTTAAAATATTTCAAAAGCCTTTAATTGTTCATGAACCCTGTTCATTCGGTCATACGCAGATTAGACTACACAAAGATAAAAAGCCAATACCAGAAGCCATGGTAAATGCTGATTTGATAGCATGGATCGGTAAGCTACACACAGGTTTTGTTAGACAAGGAAGCAGTTATCAAATATCATTGCAAACCTGAAAAGATTCAATTTTAAAAAGGTACTAACTTTTTGATTGGCGTGAACTACGTAATACATATTTCTGCAGCATTACATTCCAATACCAATTTGCTTTGAAAGGACTTACTTTGGTTGGGATAAGCATCCTGGAGCTATCATATCCTGGGTTTCTTCATTATTTTGGACAGCTGTTAGGTCCACCATATTAACCTTCACATCATTGGTGAGCCCTGGAAATCTGGGTAGAATGGTAAACATTTTCTCAACTAGACTGTCACCATGATGACCAACAGAACCTGTGGAAAAATAACAATGTTTAGTTATGTTTACATTCATAGAACATTACAGCGCAGTACAGGCCCTTCGGCCCTGCATGTTGCGCCGACCTGTGAAACCACTCTAAAGCCCATCTACACTATTCCCTTATCGTCCATATGTCTATCCAATGACCATTTGAATGCCCTTAGTGTTGGCGAGTCCACTACTGTTGCAGGCAGGGCATTCCACACGCTTGCTACTCTCTGAGTAAAGAACCTACCTCTGACATCTGTCCTATATCTATCTCCCCTCAATTTAAAGTTATGCCCCCTCGTGCTAGACATCACCATCCGAGGAAAAAGGCTCTCACTGTCCACCCTATCTAATCCTCTGATTATCTTGTATGCCTCAATTAAGTCACCTCTTAACCTTCTTCTCTCTAACGAAAACAGCCTCAAGTCCCTCAGCCTTTCCTCATAAGATCTTCCCTCCATACCAGGCAACATTCTGGTAAATCTCCTCTGCACCCTTTCCAATGCTTCCACATCCTTCCTATGACCAGAATTGCACGCAATACTCCAAATGCAGCCGCACCAGAGTTTTGTACAGCTGCAACATGACCTCATGGCTCCGAAACTCAATCCCTCTACCAATAAAAGCTAACACACCGTACGCCTTCTTAACAACCCTCTCAACCTGAGTGGCAACTTTCAGGGATCTATGTACATGGACACCGAGATCTCTCTGCTCATCCACACTGCCAAGAATCTTACCATTAGCCCAGTACGCTGTCTTCCTGTTATTCCTTCCAAAATGATGCACCTCACACTTTTCTGCATTAAACTCCATTTGCCACCTCTCAGCCCAGCGCTGCAGTTTATCTATGTCCCTCTGTGACTTGTAACATCCTTCCGCACTGTCCACAACTCCACCGACTTTAGTGTAATCTGCAAATTTACTCACCCATCCTTCTACGCCCTCCTCCAGGTCATTTATAAAAATGACAAACAGCAGTGGCCCCAAAACAGATCCTTGTGGTACACCACTAGTAACTGGACTCCAGTCTGAACATTTCCCATCAACCACCACCCTTTGTCTTCTTCCAGCTAGCCAATTTCTGATCCAAACTGCTAATCACCCTGAATCCCATGCCTCCGTATTTCTGCAGTAGCCTACCGTGGGGAAGCTTATCAAACGCTTTACTGAAATCCATATACACCACATCAACTGCTTTACCCTCATTCACCTGTTTGGTCACCTTCTCAAAGAACTCAATAAGGCTTGTGAGGCACGACCTGCCCTGCACAAAACCATGTTGACTATCTCTAATCAAATTATTCCTTTCCAGATTATACATCCTATCTCTTATAAACCTTTACAAGACTTTGCCCACAACAGAAGTAAGGCTCACTGGTCTATAGTTACCGGCGTTGTCTCTACTCCCCTTCTTGAACAAGGGGACAACATTTGCTATCCTCCAGTCTTCTGGCTTGACTTAAAGATCAAAGCCAAAGGCTCAGCAATCTCCTCCCTAGCTTCCCAGATAATCCTAGGATAAATCCCATCCGGCCCAGGGGATTCATCTATTTTCACCATTTCCAGAATTGTTAACACCTCCTCCTTATGAACCTCAAGCCCTTCTAGTCTAGTAGCCTGAATCTCAGTATTCTCCTCGACAACATTGTCTTTTTCCTGTGTGAATACTGACAAAAAATATTCATTTAGCACCTCTCCTATCTCCTCGGACTCCACGCACAACTTCCCACTACTGTCCTTGACTGTCCCTACTCTTACCCTAGTCTTTCTTTTATTCCTGACATATCTATAGAAAGCTTTAGGGTTATCCTTGATGCTACCTGCCAAAGACTTCTCATGTCCCCTCCTGGCTCTTCTTAGCTCTCTCTTTAGGTCCTTCCTAGCTAACTTATAACTCTCGAGCGCCCCAACTGAACCTTCACGTCTCATCTTTACATAAGCCTCCTTCTTCCTCTTGACAAGTGTTTTGACTGCTTTAGTAAACCACGGCTCCCTCGCTCGACCACTTCCTCCCTGCCTGACAGGTACATACTTATCAAGGACACGCAGTAGCTGTTCCTTGAACAAGCTCCACATTTCCATTGTGCCCATCTCCTGCAGTTTTCCTCTCCATCCGATGCATCCTATGTCTTGTTTCATCGTATCATAATTGCCTTTCCCCCAGATATAACTCTTGCCCTGCGGTATATACCTATCCCTTTCCATCACTAAAGTAAACGTAATCGAATTGTGGTCACTATCACCAAAGTGCTCACCTACCTCCAAATCTAACACCTATCCTGGTTCATTACCCAGTACCAAATCCAATATGGCCTCACCTCTCGTTGGCCTATCTACATACTGTGTCAGGAAACCCTCCTGCACGCAAGGACAAAAACAGACTCATCTAAAGTACTCGAACTATATAGCGTTCAATTCTGTTTTCTTGAGGGACAACATTGGCAGGTAAGTATTAGAACTCTTCAATCTTCCTTATATACAGATTATCTACCAAATATTGCAGAAATTACTCAGAGTAAAGGAATTCATTGGACAAAAGAAGTGGACAAGAACCTCAAAAGTGCACTCAGAAGGCTTGGTGATATTCTAAGACCCACTAAGATACTCCAATGCTGCACCAGGCTAATTACAAGGGAGGGATACAACATTGAAATTCAAAGGCCTTACTTTTGCTGAAACCCCAGCAATCAACACCAATCCGTTTACCAGAAACTGAACTGGACTTGCCATATAATTACTGTGGCTACCAGAGCAGGTCAAAGGCTAGCAGTCCTACGACTAATAACTCACCTCCTTACATCCTATACGCCTTCGACAAGGCACAAGTCAGGAGCGTAATGGAATGCTCTTTATTTGTCTGGATGAGTGCAGCTCCAACAACACCCAAGAAGCTCGACACCGTCCAGGACAAAGGAGGCTGCTTGATTGTTACGCCTTCCACAAACATTCTATGCCTCCACCACCAATGAACAATAGCAGCCATGTGGACCATCTACAAGATGCACTACTCAGAACTCGCCAAGGTTCCTTCGGCAGCACCTTCCAAACCCATGACCACAATTATCCAAGACAAGTGCAGCAGATACATGGGAACACCACCACCTGAAGGTTCCACTCACCATTCTGACTTGGAAATATATCGCCATTCCTTCACTGTTGCTGGGTTAAAATCTTGGAATTCCCTCCTCAGCACACTGTGTGTATTAACACCTCAGAGACTGCAGAACTTCAAAAAGGCAGCTCACCATCACCTTCTGGAGGGCAGCTAGGGATGGGCAATAAATGCTAGCTTAGCTAACGATGCCTACATCCTGAAAATTAATAAAATAATAATTTATATTTTGTCAAGCATAAAGCTTGCTGGCTCAATGGTTCGACAATGAGTAGCTGAGCCATACAGACCAGGAAAGGTCAACACTGATCCCTGATCTGGGTTGCATGACAATTTCAGCCAGGATGGCCATCGGGATGCAACAACTGGCTTAGGAGAGACAGAACAAAAAATTGGAGAGTGTTCTTGCCACCATTTCTATTCAAGAATGCCGAGGGGACAAGTGGGTCTCACTTGGCAGTTGAGTAATATTTTCCTTTAAAGTATAGAATAAAAATGTAATCAGTAAACTACTCATGAATAGTAAAATCTAGAAATCCACAAAAGGTGTCAATGAATTGCCATTTCAAAGAAACGGTATTGCCATCAACCTTTTAACTCAGATGTGCTGGACAGAAATCAAAGTATTAAAATTCTATTGTTATCTCAGGGTTTTTAAATAGGCACATAGAGAAAAATTAGAACACGTCAATAAAACTGAAACAGATTTCAACTAATGCAAGATCAGAAATGCCACTTATTTTCACAAGGATAAAAATTACTTTGCTCAAGTAAGCAAATACCCGCTTCTTTATCTAATACACTGTTGGTATGTACCTGACTGGTTCTAGATGTTGTCCATAAACATCATGCTCACAATTTACATACACCAATGTCAAAGAACAAGATTTCCATTGGAGAAAACAGAGTTGGAAGAAAAGCAAAAGTAAACTGCAAATACTGGAAATGTGAAATCACATTAGAAAATACTAGAAATACTCAGCAATTCAGACTGTATCACAACTGCAAAAAGATCAACCTGTTTCGCAGTCCATAGATGCTGCCTGATCTGCTGAGTCTCAAATCCACCTCCCTGCCTATTCCCCTTATCCCTTTAACCCATTTTTTAATCAAAAATATATCTATCTCCTTCTTGAAACCATTTAATGACACAGACTCCCACCACAATGGGGCGTGTTCCAAATTCACCACCCTCAGAAAAGTAGTTCCTCCTTATCTCAGTTTTAAATCTATCGCCACTCAACCTATATCTCGTTCTAGATTGCCCCACAAGGAGGGACATTTGGTCTATGTTTACTTTATTAATCCTTTTTAATATTTTATATACCTCAATCAGATCCCCGCTCATCCCAAACTCTGGCAAGTATAAGCCCAAACTGTTTTAATCTCTCCTCAAAAGTCAACCCTTTCATCCCTGGAATCAACCTGGTGAACCTCCTCTGAACTGCCTCCAATGCCACCACATACTTCCTCAAAGGAGACCAAAACTCGACACAACACTCCAGATGTGGTCTCACCAACACCCTATACAATTGCAACAACAGAACTAATCTAGGCTGGACACGAAATAGCAAAATGTAGACAAGTTAAAGCACATGCAAATATCAAATGGAGTTGAGAATTATGACGCGCAAAGAAGAGTGATCGTAGAATTATAGAATCCCTACAGTGCAGAATGAGGCTATTCAGCCCGTAGAGTCTGCACCGACTCCGAAGGAGCACCTTACCTAGGCCCACCCCCACTTAAACATTTGGGCACTAAGGGGCAATTTAGCATGGCCAATCCACCGAACCTGCACATGTTTGGACAATGGGAGGAAACCGGAGCTACGCAGACAGGGGCAAAATGGGCAAACTCCACACAGACAGTCACGCAAGGCTGGAATTGAACCTGGGTCCCTGATGCTGTGAGGCAGCAGTGCGAACCACTGTGCCGCCCGGGATATGAAGCAGTTTTTTAAATTTAGGATTTCTGTTACTACAAAATATCATTGATCAAGCATCCGCAGTAATTTGTTTTTATTCATTGATCAAGTAAAAGCTTGAAGTTTAGAATATGGATCGACTATGTCACCAAAAAGAATAAACAATGATAGTTAGAAATCATACATTCGAAGAAACCAGAGTGAAGATTGAAGTGGATGGTACCACACTGGAACAAATAGGCACGTTTAGTCAAATGATAACAGAAGATGGTAGGTGTGATGCCAAAGTCAAAAGAATAGAAATAGCTAAAAGTAATTTTGTGAGATGAAGAATGTGTTAATAACAAGAAAACTCAAGCTTGTAACGAGAAAAAACTCATAAGATGTGACATTCTATCCACTTTCCTGCAAGTCTCAGAAACTTGGCCAGTAAATAAATATCTGTGGAAGTAATATAGATGCCATTGAAATATGAATGTTAAGACGCATGCTTGATACTTTTATTTGGGTTGCTTTTCTGGATTATTTGGAACAAGGGATCCTGAAAAGTATGTCAATATTTGCATAGGTCTCAGAATGCAATTCTAAGCACAGTTTAAAACACTTTGTTGCTGTATAATAATAATAAGCTTTATTGTCACAAGTAGGCTTACACTAACACTGCAATGAAGTTACTGTGAAAATCTCCTCGTCACCACATTCCGGCGCCTGTTTGCGTTCACTGAGGGAGAATTCAGAATGTCCAATTCACCTAACAGCACATCTTTCAGGACTTGTGGGAGAAAACCGGAGCACCCGGAGGGAACCCACCCAAACACAGGGAGAACGTGCAGACTCCGCACAGACAGTGACCCAAGCCAGGAATCGAACCTGGGACCCTGGCGCTCTGAAGCAACAGTACACTGTGCTATCTTTCTGTAATTTGAAGAAAGCACCAATTCAGCCCAAAGGTCTTGTACCAGCTCTTTTTGAGTGTGGGATCCAATTACTCCGACACCCTCATCCCTTTCCTGTCGTCACAGAATCATAGAATCCCTGCAGTGCAGGAGGTCATACGGCCCATTGAGTCTGCAATGACCCTCCGAAAGAGCACCCTACCTAAACCCACTCCCCCACCCTATTCCCATAATCCCACCTAATCTTTGGACACAAAGGGGCAATTTAGCATGGCTAATCCACCTAACCTGTACATCTTAGAATGTGGGAGGAAAGTGGAGCACCCGGAGGAAACTCTCATAGACACGGTGAGAAGGTGCAAACTCCACACAGTTGTTATACGTTTTAGTGACCGTTGCATGAAGAGTCAAAAGTCCTGTTCCTTTTCACCAAACACCATTTATTTCACTTCCACAGCCTCTGCACAAAACTCTAACAACACACCACCTGACCCAAGGGCCACCTGAAGACCCTTTACATAATAGTGTCAATCATTGGATACTTAACATAAATGAGACAACTAATTGCAATGTCTCTTGATGCATTACTTAACTCTTAACCCATTACTTAACAACAGTCACCCAAGGTCGGAATCAAACCCAGGTCTCTGGTGCTGTGAGGCAGCACTGCTAACCACTGTGCAAGCAAAACTGTTTCCTTGTTGAATGTTGATCCAGTTTCCTTTCAAAAGAAATGAATAAAACTGCTTCCACTACCCTCAGACTGTGCAATACTGATCATGCATTATCTACCACGATTAAAAGCAAGATATTCAATCTCTGCAAGTACTGTCCTCAAAAAAGCATCCTATAAGAGCATAAGTAACAAAGTTTAGACATGTAATCCCTCATCCTTTGTGATGTTTCCCTAATTGGAAGCATTTTATTTTAGCTGGCTTCAAAAAACTGGAGGTGTGGTCCTTTTGAGCATCTCGTATTGTTCCACCTCTCATCTAAAATCCTTTGTCTCTACTCCCTATCCAAGTACCATACCAATTTCTCGATGAGCTGTCTGCACTCATGGTTTCCTCCCTCAGCCTCTGCACCGAGCAACTTCTCATCCCAGGTGATTCCAACCTCCATCACAATTCATTGCCTTTTTATCCTCCTTTAATTGTACCCATGTAAACTCCCCAACCCATATTCAAGGTCACCTATCTAATCTTGCAATGTCATCTGGTCTCACCACTCCCTTAGAGTCAATATCAGAAATGGCTACCTCTGATCACTTTGATGTTAAATGAGAGGGTTTCCCAAAATCTAGAAGGTAACTTGGAACACTGGTTCTTAGTGGTGTACATTTTCAACTTGGTATACGGTGAGAAAAGATTTGTGACTCAGGGAAGAATAGTCCAGTTATCACTTGATCAATAAATAAAGCATATTTATTAACTTAACAGAAGAAAAATGACAAGGAGGAGTATAATACACTACAACACTTAATTACACTGATGGCTATACACACGCAGCATTACATGAAGTTACCCCTGGGTTTCCAACAACCTGAACTCGGAGATGCCCCGTTGTTCCCAAACAACATCCAATATTATATAACTCTATAAGCTAAATCCAGCAGATAATTACCAAGCACAGGTTATTTTCCACATTTGGGAAAATTGTCTTCAGTTGAAGCGAAAGCGAATGTTTCTCAGTTTGAGTTTTGGATCTTAACCGGCTGCCCTTTTGGCAATAACTTCTTTTCGGGAGACTGTTTCTGCAGCTGGGTGTGGCTGTGATGGTAGCTGTCACTGCGTCCCTTTCTCCAGTTCTTGTGCTATGGATATATCATTATTGTGCTCTGGATATATCATGATTTCCCTTTGATGTTACCCACTCTGTGGATCTGACTTTTAGCATATACATGTCAATTTCCTTATCTCTCCACTTTATAGTTACCTCTTCTATACCCATTGTTTTCCCCTCGTCACATTGGTAAACACTTGCTTTTCTCACCGATATGCTAATTCACATATCAAAATCTCTACAGACAGCTGCCCTCATCAACCCCCTTTTTCATTTTATCCCAATTTCATCTTTTAATCTTAAATTTTCCCCAGTTCTTAACACAACTGCACTCTCCAAATCCCAAATATCTAATCTTTGGCCCTCCATTCACCACAATATTTCTGCAGCTATCAACCTGTTCAACCACACCCTCTCCTCCACCTTTGATGTCCTCCATACACTCCGTTAAAATTATTACTTCCTCACACCCTGGCTGTACCCCACCCACATGCTGCAACCCTTAAGTCCAAGGAACACACACTTATGGGGATATGGCACACACCTGGTTTAGTTATTCACCATCAGATCTGGCTGGGCCCCAAAGCACCATCAGATCCTGCTCTCAGCTGCTGAAAAATTATCACAATTCCAGGATCATCCGGGAATAGAAAAGTAAACCCTGGCTTCATTTCACTATTGCAAACCATCTTCTTAAATACCTCTCCCTTGTCCCCTCATCTCCAACATTGTGTGAAGAACTCATGGATTTCTTGAACATCTTTTCAGCTGCCTCTTCCAATTCCCTCCCTTCCCCTAGCTCAGCAGACTGAACTTAACACTCCTCCTTGCCTTAGCCCTGAACTTGCATCTTTATCTATTTCCTCACCTTTGTCAATCTCTTCCCAGCTCCCATGTTAGCTGACATTGTTAATGATTCTCTCTCTCTTCGGGTTATGTCCTTTTTTCCTTTGAACATACTGTCATCATTATACCTCTCCTCAAAATAAAACACAAACAAATCCTCGCGTCCACCATCCTTCCAAACTACCATCCCATCTCTAATCTTCCTTGCCTCGCCAATGTCTTTGAAAGTGTTGACATCTGCAAAATTTTTTGTTTTGTTTTTTAAAAATTTTTTAAGAGTACCCAATTCATTTTTTCCAATTAAGGGGCAATTTAGCGTGGCCAATCCACCTACCCTGCACATCTTTGGGTTGTGGGGGCGAAACCCACGCAAACATGGGGAAAATGTGCAAAGTTCATGCCCATCTTTCCAGGTTACCACAACTGAATCCCTCCAATCAGACTTCCACCTCTGCCACGGTATCAAAATGGCACAAAGTGGCATCCGAGGTGAGAGTGACAAAGGCAAAGTGTCCCCCTTACCCTTCTCAACCTCTCTTTGGCATCAGCACAGTTGATCACATCCTCCTCCTCCAATACCTCTCAATCATTGTCTAGCTGGGTGGGACTACAAACACATCGATCCATTATTATCTCTTGTCATCACAATGTGAAGAATCAACATCCATGGCTTCTCTTCCCAAACCCAGAATTACCACTTGTGTCCCCCAAGGATCAATCCTTCATCCTTGCTTATTTCTGAACTACATGCTGCCCCTCAGCGACATCATTGGAAAACACAAGATCAATTTCCATATGTACGCTGACAACTCCCAGCTTTACCTCACCACCACCTCTCTCAAACCCTTAGTCAATAAGAAGTCTTACAACACCAGGTTAAAGTCCAACAGGTTTGTTTCAAATCACTAGCTTTCGGAGCACTGCTCCTTCCTCGGGTGAAGGCAAGACTTCTTACTGTGCTCACCCCAGTCCAATGCCGACATCTTCACATCATAACCCCTTAGTCAGGCCGCGTATCAGACAGTACTGTGGAGCAGAAGTTTCCTCCAATTGAATACCGAGGAAGACCAAAGGCATTGTCTTTGGTATACACCACAAATTCCACTCCATCACCTTCGACTTTATCCCTCGCTATGGCAAGTGTAGGAGGTGTTTAGGCAGAGTAGAGAAGGAAAAACAGTTCTTGTTGGCAGAAGTGATGAGAATAAGAGAACACCAAATTAAGGTGACTGGCAAAAGGAACAATGGGGTCATGAGGCTAGGATCTGGATATACTCTGCGTTAGACTGTGGTCAACGCCAATTAAATCCAGGCATTCAAAAGAGAATTGGATAATTATCTGAAGAAAACAAATTGCAGGGCAGTGGGAAAAAGAGTGGAGGACGTGGGGCTAGGAGAGTTGTTCTTGCAGAAAGACAGCACTGAATGGCCTCCTCTATGCAGTAACTATTCTATGATTCTAAATCGTTTGCAACCTCGGAGTCCTATTTGACCCAGATATAGACTTTCAACTACATATTCGCACCATCATTGAGACCACTTATTTTCTCCTAGGTAACTTTGCCCAACTACAATCCGTCACAACTGCTGAAAGCCGACTGGGGGTATGCAGGTGGGTAGAGGGGCCATTTGCACAGGCTAAGGAGGGACTGGTGGGGTGCGGGGCAGAGGGGTGTGCAGGGGGGACCTTCGAGCGGAGTTGCCACGCTGGGTAATGCTGGTGAATGGAGGCGAGGTGGGGGAGTGGAGGTGAGGTGGGGGAGGAGGCTACGAGAGATGGCCAGGTTTTTGAAGCTGTACTGGGCAGGGTGGCAGGGGATATGGGATAGTTTTAGGATGGTTGGAGTTTCCAAGTTGGAGGAAGAGAGGAGGCAGGCATTGGAGGAGCTGCTGGAGTAAAGGGAGGTGACAGCATTAGGGAGATGAAGTGGTGGATGGCTCCAGAACTAGGTGACTTTCCGGCATAGTTTTACAAGGCATTTGTGGCAGAGTTAGCACCGCATTTGTTGGGGATGTTCAGTGAGGCGTTAGAGAAAGAGAGTTGCCAGACCCATTGACGCAGGCATCGATCACATTAATCCCGAAGAAGGGGAAAGATATGTTGGAGTGTGGGTCATATAGGCCCATTTGCTTGTTGAATACAGACGGGAAAGTGCTGGCTAAATCGTTGGCGGGGACAATGAAGGGGTGGTCACTGAGGATCAAACGGATTTTGTAAAGGGCCAGCAGTTCTCTCGGAACATTAGGAGGCTGTTAAATGTGGTTATGACTCCATCAGGGGGGCAAGTGCCGGAGGTTATTGGTTCTATGGATGCAGAGAAGGCTTTTGATCAGGTGGAGTGGAGGTATTTATTTGAAATTTTGGGCAGGTTTGGGTTTGGCCAGAAGTTTGTGGTGTGGGTGCGTCTGTTGCATGTAGTCCCAGTGGCAAGTGTACATGAAAATAGATAAGTTCATAGAGTTTTGGGCTGCATAGGGGAACGAGACAGGGTGTCTGCTGTCGCCTTTGGCGATATAGCCCTTAACGATGCCCTTAGGGGATCTGTGGAGTGGGAGCAGGGAGCCCCGGGTGTCGTTGTATGCGGATGACGGTGTTTGTGACGGATCTGCTGGAGAGTACAGGCAAGACCATAGGAATATTGGAGAGGTTTGGGGTCTTTTCTGGGTATAAGTTAAATGTTGGGAAGAGTGAGGTGTTTCTGGTGAATGTGGCGGGGCAGGGGGGCCACCTTCGAGGTGTTGCCATTTAAGGTAGCTGGGGAAAAGTTTAGGTATTTGGGGATTCAGGTGACAAGGGAATGGGCTACAATGCACAGGTGGAATTTGACAACGTTGCTGGAAGAGTTTACGTGGATTTTAAGAGATGGAATACATTACACCTGACACTGGCAGGAAGGATGCAAGTGGTAAAGACGAATGTGCTGCCATGGTTCCTGTTTGTTGTCCAGACCCTTACATCATTCTTCCCAAGACCTTCTTCTGGAAGTTGGAGACAGTGATTTCAGTGTTCCTATAGGCAGGGAAGGTGCCAAGGATGAAGAGGGTTCTGTTAAAGAGGCATAGATAGAAAATGGGGGTTGACACTCCCGAACCTGCTGCACTACTATTGGCCAGTGAATGTGCAGGAGGGATGCGTTGGTGGGGGTGTGAGGCCGCGCGAGTGAGTCAGGATGGAGGAGGAGTCCTGTAGGGGTTCCAAACGGAGGGCTATGGTGACGGCTCCGCTGCCACGAGCTCCAGGGAAGTATACAGGGAGTCGGGTGGTATGGTCGCTGGTCAGGGTGTGGAATCAGCTGAGGAGACACAAAGTTGGAGGGGATGTCGGTGTTGACACCACCGTGTGGGGTGGTGGCACAGTGGCTACCACTGCTGCATCACAGTGTTGAGGACCTGGGTTCGATCCCGGCCCCAGGTCACTGTGGAGTTCGCACATTCTCCCAGTGTTTGCGTGGGTCTCACCCCCACATCCCAAAGATGTGCAGGCTAGGTGGATTAGCCATGCTAAATTGCCCCTTATTTGAACAAAATGAATTGGGTGCTCTAAATTTCTTTTAAAATGTCACCACTGTGTGGGAATCATCGGTTTAAGCCGGGGAGATGGATGGGATGTATGGGAAGTGGAGGTAGGCGATGCTGGAGAGGGTGAGGGACTTGTACTTCAAAGGGAAGTTTACAGGTCTGGATGAGTTGCGGGTGAGATTTGAATTTCCGAATGGGGAGCGAATTTAGATTATATACAGGGGAGGGACTTTGCGCAAAAGAGTGGAGAGCATTTCCCAGGTTGCCGGAAAACACATTACTGGAGCAACTGCTGCTCCCGGATGAGTTTGGGGGGGGGGGGGGGGCAGCGAATCATGCACACATGTTCTGGGGTCGCGAGAAGCTGGAGACTTACTGGGAAGCGGTGTTTGGGATGCTATCTAAGATTGTGAGGTTGGAAGTCAGGCCAGAGGCCATCTTTGGGGTATCGGAGGTGCTGGAGCAGCTGGAGGGGAAGGGGTCTGATGCTGTGGTCTTCACCTCTCTAATTGCCCGGTGAAGGATCTTGCTGAATTGGAGGTTGGATACGTCTCTGGGGATGGCAGCATTGCTGGGGGACTTGAATGACTGACTCCATTTGGAAAAGATTACGTTTAAGTTGAGGGAGTCAGTGGAAGGCTTTGAGACACGGTGGGGGTTGTTCATAACGATGTTTGAGGAACTGTTAGTCATGGGGAGGGGGTATAAAGGGGAAAACTTGTACAAACTGTGGACTGAGAGTTTGTGAAGTGTGTTTGTATATCTTGCCGTTTTATTACTCAGGTTTGGAATAAAGAATTTTTTTGAAAATAAGCAAAGCAATCCAGAAAAGATTGCTAACAGAAAGCAAATTAGACCTAAAGGCATTGGAAGTTACAATCTTAATGGAACTAGCAGCTGAGGAAGTGCAACAATTAAGCTGGAGCACTGAAATCCAGGAAAGGTTTGCCGGGATCCGAAAACACACAGGTTCGAAATTGCCATCGATATGCAAACACTGGGCACACAGCAACTGATTGCTGCAGTAAAGATGCAAAATACAAGGATTGTGGTAAAAGGGGACACATTGTCTCCTTGTCTCAAAAGAAGCACGGTGCCTCAGTGGCACATTGATTATGCCAGCACAGTGGTTAGCACTGTTGCCTCACAGCACCAGAAACTCGGGTTTGATTCCGACCTCGAGTGACTGTACGGAGTTTGCACATTCTCCCCGTATCTGCATGGGTTTCCTTCAGGAGCTCTAGTTTCCTCTCACAGTCCAAAGATGTGCAGGTTCGATGGATTGGCCATGCTAAATTGCCCCGAGGTGGGGTTATGGGATAGGGTGGGGGATTGGGCCTTAGTAGGTGCTCTTTCAGAGGGTCCGTGCAGACTCGATGGGTCGAATGGCCTCCTTCTGCACTGTAGGGGTTCTATGGATTCTATTCTATTCTATGGAAGCACTGCCTCTAAACAAAGATGATGGTGGACTGAACTATTTGGGCATCTGGATATCTTCTAACAATATTGAGTAGGTGTACAGGAGCAAGCAATGCTACAACATTTACCATGACTACTTATGGCTTAGCAAGAAAAATAATCAACTTCCAAAGTTGTTACGGTAAAAATAAATCATAACAGGAGCTAATTATATTGGGATATCGTAATATTGAATATGCGAAATAATGCAGAATAATGGAAAAAAAAGGCAACTCAGATTTCCCCTAACAAAAGTTTTAACTATTTCTTCCCTAATTAAGATACTTATTGATACTCCTAGCTACAGTGTTGTGTGGATATGCAATTTTTAAAAGTTGATGACAACCAGTAACAGTAAGCATAAACTCAGGGTTGCAAAAAGTGTATTGCAACACAACCTGAAACGTGACGGAACGACAGAAGTGTACTTTGTAGAGGAATGAATGGCTATTGTACCTGAGAGATCAAGTGTGCGATCTATAAAGATGATAGATGCTTTATGTTGCGCAGTTTTTCTTCTGTGTTTTGCCTGTGGATAATTAGCAAGCTCTCCTGCAATTATTCTGCCAGTAGGTCCAACTGCAAAACATTCTTCTTTGAGCTGCAGAACTTCAAACATAGAATTCAAGGATGAAACTAGTGACCTGATCTGTATTTGAAGTTCAAAGGGCAAAGACTGGAAATCAACATCGTTCAGGCTGCCGAACTTCTTCTTGTCAGGTCTCGGGCTGTTGAGTCGTTTCAGATCCTGAGGCACAAACGAAAACAATGACGAATAGGCTGTGGTGACAAAAAGGTGGGGAGCAAGGGGCGCGATTAGTATGGGCAGATGGATAACCTCGCCGGTATAATTCATGTTGCCCATCCACTGGCACAGCAGCTCCCCGAACTCCTCGAAGAGCAGTTCCTGGTCCAGTTCGGTCATCATATTATTGGCAAATAGATGGACAGCGTGGCTGACAGCGGTGATCACCACACAGTACTGGAAAGAGCTGAGGCTCACAATGTCGCGAATCACGTCGGATGTATTTCCCTTCAGCAAAGTGCTCACCACAAATACCGCTTTGACCTGCCCCGGGGCCCCCGCTTCGAAGCTGCTGAACTCTTTGACGTTCAGGGCCCCAGCCTGGAGCAGCCTGTCAATCCCGCCCGCCCAGTGCAAGTTCCCAGCGCACGCCGCGTCCATGAACACAACGGCCCTCTTCACCTTGGTGCACACCTTCTCCCAGGTGTGGTGGGCGAGGCCAGTCAGGCCCAGGCCTGCTCCATCACTCATACTGTCTCAGTAAAGCTGCCCTCCCGTCGCTATAGTCACAACAAGAAATTTTCTACACGCCGGTCCCTTAAAGATGACGTGTCACAGAATTGGACGCAAGGTGATGACGAATTGACGTTCCTAGGAATCATGATTTGTAGTGCGCATGTGTACTTTTAGTGCAATGCAGACCTCAGGCAGTTGCATTCTGTAAATATTGATAATAATAATAATCTTTATTGTCACAAGTAGGCTTACATTAACACTGCAATGATATTACTGTGAAAAGCCCCCAGTCGCCACATTCCGACGCCTGTTCGGGTACACTGAGGGAAAATTCAGAATGTCCAATTCACTTAACAGCATGTCTTTCGGGACTTGTGGGAGCAAAACGGAGCACCCGGAGGAAACCCACGCAGACACGGGAAGAACGTGCAGAATCTGCACAAACAGTGACCCAAGCCGGGAATTGAACCGGGGTCCCTGGCACTCTGAAGCAACAGTGCTAACCACTGTGCTACTGTGCCACCCTTGTGCTACTGATTTTTTTGATTGATTTGATTTATTGTCACATGTACCGAAGTACAGTGAAAAGTATTTTTATGCGGCCGAGGGAACGTACACAGTACATACATAGTAGACAAAAGAATAATCAACAGAGAACATTGACAAATGGTACATCGACAAACAGTGATTGGTTACAGTGTGGAACAAGAGGCCATACAAAGCAAATACATGAGCAAGAGCAGCATAGGGCGTCGTGAATAGTGTTCTTACAGGGAACAGGTCAGTCCGAGGGAGAGTCGTTGAGGAGTCTTGTAACTGTGGGGAAGAAACTGTTCCTATGTCTGGATGTGCGGGTCTTCAGACTTCTGTACCTTCTGCCTGATGGCAGGGTCTGGAAGAATGCCTGGGTGGGAGGGGTCTCTGATAATGCTGTCTGCCTTCCTGAGGCAGCGGGAGTTGTATACAGAATCAATGTGGGGGTGGCAAGCTTGTGCGATGCGTTGGGCTGAGTTCATCACACTGCAGTTTCTTGCAATCTTGGACCGAGCAGTTGCCACACCAAGCTGTGATGCAACCAGATAGGATGCTCTCTATGGCACATCTGTAGAAGTTTGAGAGAGTCGATGCAGACATGCCAAATTTCTTTAGCTTCCGTAGGAAGTAGAGACTTTGTTGGGCTTTCTTGATTGTTGCATCAACGCAAGTGGACCAGGACAGACTGTTGGTGATGGTGACTCCCAGGAACTTAAAGCTATCGACCATCTCCACTTCGGAGCCATTGATGCAGACGGGAGTGTGTGTCGAGCTACACTTCCTGAAGTCGATGATCAGTTCCTTGGTCTTTCCAACATTTAGAGAGAAGTTGTTTTCAGTGCCCCATGAACCAAGTGATTTATCTCCCTCTTGCAGTCTGATTCGTCATTGTTTGAGATATGGCCCACCACAGTCGTGTCATCCGCAAACTTATAGATTGAATTGGAGTTAAATCTTGCCACACAGTCATGTGTGTATAGTGAGGACTGAGCACATATCCTTGCGGTGCCCCAGTGTTGAGGACTATTGTGGAGGAGGTGCTGTTGCCTATCCTGACAGATTGCAGTCTGTTGGTGAGGAAGTCGAGGATCTAGTTGCACAGGGAGGGTTCAAGTCTAAGATTGCGGAGTTTGGTTATTAGTCTTGTCGGGACAATGGTGTTGAAGGCGGTGCTGTAGTCGATGAACAGCAGTCTTACATAGGTGAGCTTGTTGTCGAGGTGTTTGAGTGTTGATTGTAGAGCCAGGGAGATAGCATCTGCGGTGGACCGGTTGCGGAGATAGGCAAACTGCAGTGGATCGAGACCGTCTGGGTGGCTGGCAGTGATCCGTCTCATGACGAGCTGCTCAAAGCATTTCATGATAACATGCCAGGGCCACCGGTCGGTAGTCGTTGAGGCAGGCTACCTTGTTCTTCTTTGGTACTGGTATTATGGTGCACCTTTTTCACTTGTTCCATAGTGTCATAGGTTACTATTTAACACTGGGTGATTTCACATTTCATTACATTGGATATACTGCACAGAACAGACCATTTAGTCCAACTATACTATGATGACAGTTATGTTCCACTTCTCCTAGCAGCCTCACAGAAACATAACCATCACCTCCCTTCTCCTTCATATGCCCAACTTCCTCTTAAATACCTTAATACGATCACTTCAATCACTCTCTCTGACATGATTTCCATATTCTCACTATGGTCTGGATGAAGAAGTTCCTTCTGAATTTTCTATTTATAGGACATAAAAAACAGGAGCAAGAATAGGTTATGTAGCCCCTTCAGCCAGCTCTGTCAATCAAAAGATCATGGCTAATCTGATTGTGGCCTTAACTCCATTTTCCCACAACAATTGACTCCCTTGTCAGCCTTAAATATATGTCAGCCTTAAATACATTCAATGACCCAGCCTCCACTGTTCATTGGGGAAGAGATTTTCAAATGGTAACAGCTCTCTGAGAGGAAATTCTCATTTCCATCTTAAATGGGAGACCCCTTATTTAGAAAGTGTGATCTCAAGTTGTTAATTCCTCAACAACAAGGTGCCATGGTGACGCAATGGTTAGCACTGCTGCCTCATGCCGTCGAGGACCCAGGTTTGATCCAGTCCCCAGGTCACTGTCCGTGAGGAGTTTGCACATTTCTCCATGTCTGCGTAGGTCTCACCCTTCCACAACCCAAAAATATGTGCAAAGTAGGTGGATTGGTATGCTAAATTGCCCCAGAATTGGGGAAAAGAAATTGAGTACTCTAAATGTATTTATTTTTAATTCCAACACGAGAATAAAAAAACATTTTCTCAGCAGTTACCCTGTCAAGCCCCCTCAGAATCTTATATGTATCAATAAGATCATCTCTCATTCTTCTAAACACCAATTAGTATAAGCCCCACCTGTTCAACCTTTCCTCATATCACAAACACCCGATCCCAGGAATTAGCCTAGTGAACACAGGCCCCTCATCCCAGCTATCACCATAATGAACACAAACCTCTTGTCCCAGGAATCAGCCTAATTATTTTGAATTCTTGGTGTTCATTTTATATTTTGATGGCTTCTAGTTTTGGTCTTCCCACAAGTGGAAACATTCTCTTTCTGTCTGCTTTATTGAGGTCTTGCACAATTAGGGCAGCACGGTAGCACACTGGTTAGCACTGTTGTTTCACAGCACCAGGATGCCAGGTTCGATTCCCGGCTTGGGTCACTGCCTGTGCACAGTCTGCACGTTCTCCCTGTGTCTGTGTGGGTTTCCTCCGGGTGCTCCAGGTTCCTCCCACAGTCCCGAAAGACGTGTTTGTTAGGTGAATTGGATATTCTGAATTCTCCCTCTGTGTACCCAAACAGGTGCCAGAATGTGGTGACTAGGAGCTTTTCACAGTAACTTCATTGCAGTGTCAATGTAAGCCTACTTGTGACAATAAAGATTATTATCAAAAGAAATTAATTTAAAGTATCCAATTCTTTTTTTCATTCTTCCCTGATAGGTTTAACTTTGCATTTCTGGTATCCATCTTGTAAATTCTTTTTTTTACAGCATCTCCATTGCTTCCCTTTCCTTTTTACAATATGCTGACCAGAACTATACACAGCACTTAATTATCGGGCTTGATTTACTCTTATTATGGGCTTACTGACCTACTTTAATTTACATGCATTATTTTGATTTATTTGTTCACAGGATTGGAGGGTCACAGGCTAGGCCAGCATTTGTCACCCATACCTAGCTGCCCTTGAGAAGGTAGTGGCGAGCTGCCTTCTTGAACCACCGCAGTCCATCTGATGAAGTACATCCACAGTGCTCATAGGGAGTTCCAGGATTTTGGTTTGAGTAACAGTGAAGGAATGACGATATAATTCCAAGTCAGGACAGTGTGTGGCTTGAAGGGGAATTTACAAGTGGTGGTATTCACATGCACCTACGTCCTTGCCTTTCTAGGTTCTAGTGGTCGTGGATTTGGAAGGTGATGTTACAAGGAGCCTTGCTGCAGTGTATCTTGTAGGGGTTGTACACTACTGCTATGTGCATTGGTGGTCGAGGGAGTGAATGTTCAAGCTGGGGATGGGGTGATATTCAAATGGACTGTTTTGTCCTGGATGATGTTGAACTTCTTGCATGTTGTGGGAGTTACATGCATCCGAGCAAGTGGAGTATTACATTACACTCCATACTTATGCCTTGTAGATGGTGGAGAGCCTTAGCGGAGTCAGAAGGTGAGTTAATCACCACTGAATTTTCAATCTCTGACCTGCTCTTGTAGCCACAGTATTTATATAGCTGGTCCACTTCAAGTTCTGGTCAATAGTAACCCCAGCATATTGATGGTGGGCGATTCAGTAATGGTATTGCTCTTAAAAGCCAAGGGAGATGGTTGGATTCTCTCTTGTTGGAGATGGTCATTGCCTGGCATTCATATGGCACAAGTGTTACTCACCACTTATCAGCCCAAGCCTGAATGTTGTCCAGGCCTTGCTGTATATGGGCATTGACTGCTTCAATATCTGAGAAGTTTCAAATGGTGCTGACATTGTGTAATCATCAGTGAATATCCCTACTTCTGATTATATGATGGAGGAAAGATCATTGATGAAGCAGCTAAGTTGCTTTGGCCCAAGACATTACCTTGAGTTATTCCTGCAATTATGTCCGAGGACTGAGATGAGTGAGATCTAACTACCACAACTACCTTCCTTTGTGTTAGGTATGACTCTAACCAGTGGAGAGATGATCCCCCCCCCCTCCCCCGAGTCCAAATGTCCAAGTTATTGTTCCTCCTTTCTCATGAAACTCATTTTGCTGAGCTGCAGTTTTTCTCACACAAGTCTGTTAGCTTACCATAATGCGACACGGGACAATGTTAGCCATATCACTGCTTCAGCAGACTTCAGTTTTGCTGGGGCTCTATGATGTCATGCCCAGTCAAATATTGCGATGTCAAGGGCAATTGCTCTCACCTTGCCTCCGGAACTCAGCTCTTTCTGGTCGCCACACTACCAGAAGGATGTGGAGGCTTTAGAGAGGGTGCAGAAGAGATTTACCAGAATGTTGCCTGGTATGGAGGGCATTAGCTATGAGGAGCGGTTGAATAAACTCGGTTTGTTCTCACTGGAATGAAGGAGGTTGAGGGGAGACCTGATAGAGGTATACAAAATTATGAGGGGCATAGACAGAGTGGATAGTCAGAGGCTTTTCCCCAGGGTAGAGGGGTCAGTTACTAGGGGGCATAGGTTTAAGGTGAGAGGGGCAAGGTTTAGAGTAGATGTACGAGGCAAGTTTTTTACGCAGAGGGTAGTGGGTGCCTGGAACTCGCTACCGGAGGAGGTGGTGGAAGCAGGGACGATAGTGACATTTAAGGGGCATCTTGACAAATACATGAATAGGATGGGAATAGAGGGATACGGACCCAGGAAGTGTAGAAGATTGTAGTTTAGTCGGGCAGCATGGTCGGCACGGGCTTGGAGGGCCGAAAGGCCTGTTCCTGTGCTGTACATTTCTTTGTTCTTTGTTCTTTGTGTATGTTTGAACCAAGGCTGCAATGAGGTCAGGAGTGGGGTGGCCCTGGCAGAACCAAAGCTGAACATCAGTGAGTCAGTGCCATTTGACTGACCTCTTCCATCACTTTGCTGATAATTATGAGCTCGTAACATGGCTCATTTGCTCTTGCTAGAAGTGAAATACATTCATCCATAGAGGCCTGTTCACTGCAAACACAAAGAATATGAGCAAGCCTTGCACCTTTTTTGAAATACCCCAGAGCTTAGGGAGTCTTTAGTTCCCCTGTGCTTTCTCCATGACAATACCTCAGCAAATCAGAGTTGATTTGCCAACCAGTCTGAACCTTTTCCTGCAGTATAAATTGGTGTTTGTTTGAAATTTGGTATTCTTGCAGTTGTCCTCATGAGTGTAAGACAACTTGTCTACTGCCGATCAAGTTGTATAATGTTTAGTTGAGTAGTTGAGGCCAAAGTAGTTGAGGTAATTGAGGACCAAACATTGCATGTTTTCAAGAAGCAGTTAGATGTAGCACTTAGGGTGAAGGAGATCAAAGGGTACGGGGGGAAAGCGGGATTAGGCTATTGAGTTGGACGATTAGTCATGATCATGAATGGCAGAGCAGACTCAAAGGGCCAAATGGCCTCCTCCTGCTCCTATTTACTATGTTTCTATGTTAACATACTCAAATCATTGGAAAACATACATTCGAATCATTGGAAACTGTTGGTGGCAATGTTGCCTGAGTCATTGGTTGTCATTTCAAATATCATTTCAGAGATTTGAGTACATAACCTAGGCTGACAGAGAAAATACTACACCATTGGGAGTGCCATTTTTGCATGAGATATCAAACTGGGGCCTTGTTCACTATCAGGTGAATGGAAAAGGGCAGGAGAGCAGGGCAGTTCTCTAGGTGCAGTAAAGACAGCAAATGCTGGAAAAACCCAGCAAGTCTAGCACCACCTGTGGAGACACAGAGTTTATGTTTTGAGCCTGTATGACTTCTTCAGGTGCCTGATCATCCACCCCTTAACCAACATTACTGAACCAGATTATTAAGTTATTTATCTGGTTGCTGTTAGCAGGACAGTGTTGTGCACTAACTGTCTGAGCATTTCCTACATTACAACAGTGTCCACATGTCAAAAGTGCTTGCTTTACTGTAAAACTTTTGAGATATCGAAGGATGTTAAAAGGGCAACATCAATGCACGTTTTTATATGCCTGTTATATTAGAATGTATTTTAATATAAATCCTAAAAAAGCTGTAGACAGCTGGTCTGGCAGCGACTGTGGAGAGAAACATTTTACTTCTTTTTTTTTAATAAATATTTTATTGAAAATTTTTGGTCAACCAACACAGTACATTGTGCATCCTTTACACAACATTATAACAATACAGATAATAATGACCTTTTTTATTTAAACAAAAAAAAAAACCAACAACAAATAAATAAATATTAAATAACAAAAATAAAAACTAGCCCTAATTGGCAACTGCCTTGTCTCAGGCCACCCCCCCCCCCCCCATCCCCCCCCCCGCCCCCCCCCCCCCCCCCCCCCCAAGTCCTGGGCTGCTACTGCTGCCTTCTTTTTTCCCCCATCTATCTTTCCGCAAGATATTCGACGAACGGTTGCCACCGCCTGGTGAACCCTTGAGCCGACCCCCTTAGGACGAACTTAATCCGCTCTAACTTTATGAACCCCGCCATGTCATTTATCCAGGTCTCCACCCCCGGGGGCTTGGCTTCTTTCCACATTAGCAATATCCTGCGCCGGGCTACTAGGGACGCAAAGGCCAAAACATCGGCCTCTCTCGCCTCCTGCACTCCCGGCTCTTGTGCAACCCCAAATATAGCCAACCCCCAGCTTGGTTCGACCCGGACTCCTACTACTTTCGAAAGCACCTTTGTCACCCCCATCCAAAACCCCTGTAGTGCCGGGCATGACCAAAACATATGGGTATGATTCGCTGGGCTTCTCGAGCACCTCGCACACCTATCCTCCACCCCAAAAAATTTACTGAGCCGTGTTCCAGTCATATGTGCCCTGTGTAATACCTTAAACTGAATCAGGCTTAGCCTGGCGCACGAGGACGACGAGTTTACCCTGTTTAGGGCATCTGCCCACAGCCCCTCCTCGATCTCCTCCCCTAGCTCTTCTTCCCATTTCCATTTTAGTTCGTCCACCATAGTCTCCCCTTCGTCCCTCATTTCCCTATATATATCCGACACCTTACCATCCCCCACCCATTTCTTTGAGATGACTCTATCCTGCACCTCTTGTGTCGGGAGCTGCGGGAATTCCCTCACCTGTTGCCTCGCAAAAGCCCTCAATTGCATGTACCTGAATGCATTCCCTTGGGGCAACCCATATTTCTCGGTCAGCGCTCCCAGACTCGCGAACTTCCCGTCCACAAATAGATCTTTCAGTTGCGTTATTCCTGCTCTTTGCCACATTCCATATCCCCCATCCATTCCCCCCGGGGCAAACCTATGGTTGTTTCTTATCGGGGACCCCCCCAATGCTCCGGTCTTTCCCCTATGTCGTCTCCACTGTCCCCAAATCTTCAGTGTAGCTACCACCACCGGACTCGTGGTATAGTTCCTCGGTGAGAACGGCAATGGGGCTGTCACCATAGCCTGCAGGCTGGTCCCCCTACAGGACGCCCTCTCTAATCTCTTCCACGCCGCTCCTTCCTCCTCTCCCATCCACTTACTCACCATTGAAATATTAGCGGCCCAATAATACTCGCTTAGGCTCGGTAGTGCCAGCCCCCCCCTATCCCTACTACGCTGTAAGAATCCCTTCCTCACTCTCGGAGTCTTCCCGGCCCAAACAAAACCCATGATGCTCTTTTCTATCCTTTTAAAAAAAGCCTTCGTGATCACCACCGGGAGGCACTGAAACACAAAGAGGAATCTCGGGAGGACCACCATCTTAACCGCCTGCACCCTCCCTGCCATTGACAGTGCTACCATATCCCATCTCTTGAAATCTTCCTCCATCTGTTCCACCAACCGCGTTAAATTTAGCCTGTGCAATGTGCCCCAATTCTTAGCTATCTGGATCCCTAGGTAACGAAAGTCTCTTGTTACCTTCCTCAACGGTAGGTCTTCTATTTCTCTACTCTGCTCCCCTGGATGCACCACAAACAGCTCACTCTTCCCCATGTTCAATTTATACCCTGAAAAATCCCCAAACTCCCCAAGTATCCGCATTATTTCTGGCATCCCCTCCGCCGGATCCGCCACATATAGTAGCAGATCATCCGCATATAAAGATACCCGGTGTTCTTCTCCTCCCCTAAGTATTCCCCTCCATCTCTTGGAACCTCTCAGCGCTATCGCCAGGGGCTCAATCGCCAGTGCAAACAGTAATGGGGACAGAGGACATCCCTGCCTTGTCCCTCTATGGAGCCGAAAATATGCCGATCCCCGTCCATTCGTGACCACACTCGCCACTGGGGCCCTATACAACAGCTGCACCCATCTAACATACCCCTCTCCAAAACCAAATCTCCTCAACACCTCCCACAGATAATCCCATTCCACTCTATCAAATGCTTTCTCGGCATCCATCGCCACTACTATCTCCGTTTCACCCTCTGGTGGGGCCATCATCATTACCCCTAACAGCCTCCGTATATTCGTGTTCAGCTGTCTCCCCTTCACAAACCCAGTTTGGTCCTCATGAACCACCCCCGGGACACATTCCTCTATTCTCATTGCCATTACCTTGGCCAGGACCTTGGCATCCACATTTAGGAGGGAAATTGGTCTGTAGGACCCGCATTGTAGCGGATCCTTTTCCTTCTTTAAGAGAAGCGATATCGTTGCTTCAGACATAGTCGGGGGCAGTTGTCCCCTTTCCTTTGCCTCGTTAAAGGTCCTCGTCAGTAGCGGGGCGAGCAAGTCCAAATATTTTCTGTAAAATTCAACTGGGAATCCGTCCGGTCCCGGGGCCTTTCCCGTCTGCATGTTCCTAATTCCTTTCACCACTTCTTCTACCGTGATCTGTGCTCCCAGTCCCACCCTTTCCTGCTCTTCCACCTTGGGAATTTCCAGCCGATCCAAAAAATCCATCATTCTCTCCCTCCCATCCGGGGGTTGAGCTTCATACAATTTTTTATAAAATGTCTTGAACACTTCATTCACTCTCTCCGCTCCCCGCTCCGTCTCTCCTTCCTCGTCCCTCACTCCCCCTATTTCCCTCGCTGCTCCCCTTTTCCTCAATTGGTGTGCCAGCAATCTACTCGCCTTCTCTCCATATTCATACTGTACACCCTGCGCCTTCCTCCATTGTGCCTCTGCAATGCCTGTAGTCAGCAAGTCAAATTCCACATGCAGCCTTTGCCTTTCCCTGTACAGTCCCTCCTCCGGTGCTTCCGCATATTGTCTGTCCACCCTCAAAAGTTCTTGCAGCAACCGCTCCCGTTCCTTACTCTCCTGCTTCCCTTTATGTGTCCTTATTGATATCAGCTCCCCCCTAACCACCGCCTTCAACGCCTCCCAGACCACTCCCACCTGAACCTCCCCATTGTCATTGAGTTCCAAGTACTTTTCAATACATCCCCTCACCCTTAGGCACACCCCCTCATCCGCCATTAGTCCCATGTCCATTCTCCAGGGTGGGCGCCCTCCTGTTTCCTCCCCTATCTCCAAGTCTACCCAGTGTGGGGCATGATCCGAAATGGCTATAGCCGTATATTCCGTTCCCCTCACCCTCGGGATCAATGCCCTACCCAACACAAAAAAGTCTATGTGCGAATAGACTTTATGGACATAGGAGAAAAACGAGAACTCCTTACTCCTAGGTCTACTGAATCTCCACGGGTCCACCCCTCCCATCTGCTCCATAAAATCCTTAAGCACCTTGGCTGCTGCCGGCCTCCTACCAGTCCTGGACTTCGACCTATCCAGCCTTGGTTCCAACACCGTGTTAAAGTCTCCCCCCATTATCAGCTTTCCCGTCTCTAGGTCCGGGATGCGTCCTAGCATTCGCCTCATTAAGTTGGCATCGTCCCAGTTCGGGGCATACACGTTTACCAAAACCACCATCTCTCCCTGTAATTTGCCACTCACCATCACGTATCTGCCCCCGTTATCCGCCACTATAGTCTTTGCCTCGAACATTACCCGCTTCCCCACTAATATAGCCACCCCCCTGTTTTTCGCATCCAGCCCCGAATGGAACACCTGCCCCACCCATCCTTTGCGCAGCCTAACCTGGTCTATCAGTTTCAGGTGCGTTTCCTGTAACATAACCACATCTGCTTTAAGTTTCTTAAGGTGTGCGAGTACTCGTGCCCTCTTTATCGGCCCGTTAAGCCCTCTCACGTTCCACGTGATCAGCCGAGTTGGGGGGCTTCCCACCCCCCCCCCTTGCCGGTTAGCCATCATCTTTTTCCAGCTTCTCACCCAGTTCCCACGCAGCTGTATCTCCCCCAGGCGGTGCCCCCCCGCCCATCCTCTCCCGTACCCACTTCCCCCTTTCCCCAGCAGCAGCAACCCAGTAATTCCCCCCTCCCACCCCCCCCGCTAGACCCCCCGCTAGCGTAATTACTCCCCCCATGTTGCTCCCAGAAGTCAGCAAACTCTGGCTGACCTCGGCTTCCCCACGTGACCACGGCTCGCACCGAGAAACATTTTACTTCTGATGAAAGGTTATTAAAACATTAACTCTGGGATTTTTTGCATGTGTTGCATCTCTTGGTTGTTTAAAATATAAATGCATCAATGAAACATTTTCTAAAAAAGATATTAACTCTGCCTCTCCACCTCCCTCTTTCACTGGCGGGTCGGGTACAGGAGGTTAAAATGAATGTGTTGCCACGATTTCTGTTTATTTTTCAATGCCTACCGATTTTCCTGCCAAAGGCTTTTTTCAGTGAGATTGAGGGAAGGATTACCTCGTTCATGTGGAGAGGGAAGGTGGCCAGAGTGAGAAAGGTGCTGCTACAGAGGGGAAGGCAGGCAGGGGGTTAGGGTCTTCCGAACCTGATGTACTACTACTGAAAAATTAAAATCGCTTATTGTCACAAGTAGGCTTCAATGAAGTTACTGTGAAAAGCCCCTAGTCGCCACATTCCGGCGCCTGTTCGGGGAGGCTGTTACGGGAATCGAACCGTGCTGCTGGCCTGCCTTGGTCTGCTTTCAAAGCCAATGATTTAGCCCCGTGCTAAACTGGGCGGCGAATGTGGAGAAGGTGCGGAGCTGGGTCAGAGGGGTTGATACCGAGTGAGTCAGAATGGAGGAGAGTTTGTGCAGGAGGTCGGGACTGAAAGCACTAGCAACAGCGCCGCTCCCGATAGCTCCGGGGAAATACTCAGGGAGTCCGGTAATAATAGCTTCATTGAGAATTTGGAGGCAGTTTCGCCAACACTTCGGGTTGGGGGCAGGGTGAAGGGAAATGCCGATTTGGGGGAACCACAGATTTGAGCCAGGGAGGTGGGATGGAAATTTTGGGAAGTGGGAAGAGAAGGGGATTAAGACGCTAAAAGATTTGTTTCTTAGGGGTCGGTTTGCAGGATTGAAGGAGCTGGAAGCGAAGTATGGGCTGGAGCAGGGAGAAATGTTTAGATACATGCAGGTTCGAGATTTTGCCAGAAAGGAGATACAGAGCTTCCCGGAGGAACCGGCCTCCACATTGCTGGAGGAGGTGCTGACGACAGGGGGACTGGAGAAGGGGGTAGTGTCAGCGGTGTACGGAACTATTCTGGAAGAGGATAAGGCACCACTGGAAGGATTCAAAGCAAAGTGGGAAGAAGAGTTGGGAGAGGTTAAAGAGGAGGGGTTCTGGTGTGAGGTGCTCCGGAGAGTAAATGCCTCCACCTCATGTGCGAGGTTGGGGCTGATACAGCTGAAGGTGGTATACAGAGCACACCTCACGAGGGAGAGGATGAGCCGATTCTTTGAAGGAGTAGAAGATGTGTGTGACGTTGCATGGGGGGCCCCCGCTAATCACGTTCATATGTTTTGGTCCTGTCCAGAGCTGTAGGATTACTGGAAGGAGGTTTTTCAGGTAATTTCCAAGGTGGTGCGTGTGAAACTGGACCCGGGAGGCCATATTCGGGGTGTCGGACCAGCCAGGGTTGGAAACGGGAGCGGAGGCAGATATCGTAGCCTTCGCCTCGTTGATCGCCCGAAGGCGGATCCTGTTGGGATGGAGAGCAGCCTCTCCACCCTGTGCCCTGGCGTGGCAGGGGGACCTGTTGGAATTCTTGACTCTTGAGAAGGTTAAGTTTGAACTGAGGGGAAGGACGGAGTGGTTCTACAATTCATGGGCATTATTCATTATGCACTTTCAAGAACTGGATAACATCGAACATTAGTTGGGGGGAATGGGTGGGAGTGTTGGGGGGGGAGGGGGGCTGTGTGTATTAAGGGTGACTATGGGTGATCCCTGATTCCTTTTTGTCATTTGTTTATGCAAACATGCGGGCTAATGTTTGGGGTTTGGTGGGAGGATGGGATCGTTGTTATTGTTGTGGGGATTGACATATTTGTTGCTGATTATTGTTTATTGTTGGTGGGTGTAAATTTGGGAGTAAATGTGAAAAAGGAGAATAAAAATATATTTTTAAAAACTCTGCTTCTCCACAGATGTATATTTCGGCACATCATGTCTGCACTGGCTCTCCAAATGACCACTTCACCGAGGGCCATTCCCGTCTTCTCCCCATAACCCTGCACAATAATCCAAATCCTCCCTGAATGCCTCTCCCAGCATTTTATTTCAGATTTCCAGGATCAGCAGTATTTTCTTTTTGGAACGTATTTTAAAATCCAAGTTTATAATGAGTCATATTCCAAAACGTGTGATATTTCGTGTGGGTACTGAATGTTTCCCGTCCTCTCTCTCTCTCTCTCTCAATCTCTCTCTTTGGCTCCAAGCAGCAGAAACAAGGAGCAGTGCCAGCGGCTCCTTCCGGGTCAAAGGTATCGGCTCCGGGCTTGTTTCCTGGGTTAAAGTTCAGGTTAGGAGTGAATCTGCGCATTTGAGTTAGGCCCGGAGCGACGACGACGTTAGTCAGCCCGGGCAGGCAGCATGTCAGCGGATGCGGAGAACATGTTGAAGGAAGCTGGCTCGGGCAATGAGGGGCTTGGTGAGGATGAGGAGCAGTGGCTGTACGGAGGTGAGAGATGAACCGGGGCCGATCACCGGCCGGTAACCATGGGAGGGGGAGGAAGGAGAGGAGCCCCTGGCCCGTCAAAGCCGCCGGGCTGCCCGGCCTCCCGCTCACTCTCTTTATCGTTTGATTTTTTTTTTAACCGTTGGATATTTTGATTTCAGATGAAAACGACCCAAGCAAACAGGAGGAGGCAGCGCCTGCTGACAGGTGAGAGATTTTAATTTCAGTGAATGTGATGGTCTGGGCCTGTATCTGGTTGTCCCTCCCACCCCGTGTGGACTATTTACCTTTCTTTAAAAAGACACTTAGATCATTTATTGACAATTCCTGTTTTTCCTCTGTGCGTGGACTCTGATTCGCTTCATCAATTTGTCCAGAATTCAAGCCACTTTCTGGCTGGCAATGCTGTTTGGTGGTGATTAAATAATTCATGTTTTAAAATGAGTTCCTGGACTTATTAGCAATGTTTTAGGGATCGCATTTGTAATCAGTTTCTTTCGAACTAAGCCCAGTCGTTTAGGGAAAACTTTCAGTGCTTTGGAATCACGTTACAAATTTGTATACATTTTTCTGTCTTAACCAAAGGCTTGACCACAAGCTAAAGTAGTTTCTGACTACAGGTGATGAGGAGCAGAATCAGCAGATTTTATTTACACCAATAAATATATAATACTGTTAAACATAAAAGTCCATAGTTGCTTCATAGGCATATTGGAGAACTTATGACACCAAGCCACATTAGGAGATATTGGGTCAGATGACCAAAGTCTTGGCCATGGAGGTGTGTTTTTAATGAGTGCCTTTAAGGCAGAAAGCTAGGTTGCGATGAAGAGATTTCATAATTTACAGTGCAGAAGAAGGCCATTTGGTCCATCGAGTCTGCAGCGGCTCTTGGCATGAGCACCCTACTTAAACCCACATCTCCACCCTATCCCCGTAACCCAGCAGCCCCACCTAACCTAAGGGCAATTTACCAGGGCCAATCCACCGAACCCGTATATTGTTGGATTGTGGGAGGAAACCGGAGCACCCGGAGAAATCCCGTGCAGACACCGGAAGAATGTGCAAAATCTGCACTGACAATGACCCAAGCTGGGAAGTGAACCTGGGACCTAGAAGCTGTGAAGCAACTGTGCTAACTACTGCGCTACCCAAGAGGTGTAGAGAGAGTATTCCAAAGCTTGGTACCTAGGCAATGGGATGGCATATCAACCAATATTGGAGCAATTAAGATCGGGGATGGTCAGGACGTCACAATTAGGAGTGCCAGTATCTCAGAAGCTTGTAGGGCTGGAGCAGATTAGAGATATGGAGGTATTTTGAAACGAGGATGAGAACTTTTAAATCAAGATGTTGCTTCATTAGGAACCAAAGTAGAACTGCCAGCACAAGAATGGGACTTGGTGTCAATTAAGCAAGGAATCAGAGTTTTAGATAACCTAAAGTTTAAGGAGGGTAGAATGTGGTTATCCAGCCACAGCCACAAGTGTATTGGTATACTAGAGTCTGGAGGTAACAAAGGCATGAATGAAGTTTTTGCTAGCAGATGAGCTGAGGGGGGGCAAAGTTGTACAGTGATCGAGGTGAAAATGGACGATCTTAGTGATGGTACAGATGTGAGGTCGGAAACTGATTCTGGTTCATGTGATACACACAGCCTCAATCTCAGACTGTCTCCATGGAGAGAGATGGAACCAGTAGTTCAGAACAAAGATTGGAGTGGATACTAAAAACAATGGCTTCAGTCTTCCTAATACTTAGCTGGAGTAAATGTTTGCTCATCAGTGCTGTAAGTTGAATGATCAGTCTCAATTTAGCAACTATGGGGAGGAGAATAGAGGCAGTGGTGTGTTAGAGCCGAGTGTTAGCTTCCATTTGAAAACCACCGTGATGCTCCTGGATCATGCAGAGAGCCAGCATGTAAATTGAGAAATACGAGGGGAACAAGATTGGATCCTTGGGGCAGCAGAGGTAATAATGCAGAAGCAGGAAGAGAAATCATTGCAAGTGATTCTCTGGATGGAGATAAATAGCTAAAAGTGGAACTGGGTGAAAGCGGCCCCACTCAGCTGGGGGATAGTGGAAACACGTTGGAGGTGACAGTAAGGTCTACCGTGGCAAAGGCAGCAGACTGTCAAGGAGGTAGACCTTTACTGATGTCATTTGACAAGTTACCCTTCAAGCAACTTATTTGTTTTGAATTGAGTTTATTGTTCCTTTTTAATTTTGTTCCAACTATTAAAGACTTTGCGCAGGATTCTCCATCCCACCACAGCAGTTTTCTGGTGCAGCCCCCCGCCACCGCTCATAGGATTCTCCTTCAGTCGGCCAATGGGGTTTCCCATTGTGGGCAGCCCTGCACTGTTGAGAAATCCCCGGGTGTGGGTGGGCTGCCAGCGCAACAGAGAATCCCGACAGCGGAGAATCCAGCCCACTATCCTTTTTGGCAGCGGGATCGGTGGGGTAGCGATTGGGGGTAATTCGGTCAGCGGGGTAGCAATTAGGGGGAATCATGGGTTTGATTCGGGAGATTGGATGCGAGGTTCCGGGGATGGGAAGAGAGAGCGATTTAAGGAGATGAAGGATCTGTTCCTGGGAGGGCGGTTTCCGAGCTTTGAGGAGCTGAGTGAGAAGTTTGGGTTGGCGTGGGGTGAAAGTTTCAAGAATAGGCAGGTGTGGGATTTTGCGAGGAAGGTCTTCCCGACGTTCCTGATAACACCCGCCTCCTCTCTTTTGGAGGCAGTGCTGTCAGCAATGGAGTTGGAGAGGGGAGTCGTTTTGGCGATTTACGGGAGGATTTTGGAGGAGGATAGGTTGTCAATGGAGGGGGTTTTGGTGAAGTGGGAAGAAGAGCTGGGTGTGGTGCTGGAGGCGGGTTTGTGGTGTGAGGTGTTACGGAGGGTAAACGCTTTGACTTTGTGTGCGAGGCTGGGTCTGATGCAACTGAAGGTAGTGTACAGGGCGCACCGTACAAAGTCTAGGATGAACTGGCTGTTGGAGGATGTCTGCGAGCGATGGGGCCCTGTGGACCATGTACATACCTTTTGGGCCTGCCCAAAGCTGGAAGGGTTTGCAGGGGGAGGGGGGGGGGGGGGGGGGGGGGGGTTTGCTGCGGGTGCAGGCGGAGTGTGAGTGAGTGGTGGATTCTACAATAATTGGGGTTTGTTGCATTCTGGAGAGTTGGTTACCGTTGCTGGCGGGGTAGGGAGATGTGGGACTGGGGCTTATTTTTTTTGTGTGTTGTAAATTGTAAAATGTTGTAAATTTGGAATAAAAATACTTAAAAAGAAAATACAGACACCATCTTGTTAGGATTTTGAGGTTAGCAGTTGCCTTCTGGTATCTTGTCCATGTGCCTAAACTTTTATTTCCAGGCTGTTTACAATGTAACCTCTTATTCCAGCTTTGCTTTTGTCTGATGTGTACATGCATATTTAACATTCGCTAGGTAGTAATGAACAGTCAAGTGGTTATACTTTCCTTTTTCCTCAAAGGTACCGATTGTACTGAGTCTGCAGCTAAACTAGCCAGTGATAGCTTGCGTGTTACAGACTGATTTCAACCAGGAGCCTTCTTTGTCTCTAAGACTTGATGCTCCATAATCAATAGGCAATATGCCAGTTGAACAATTTGAGACGCATGAGCTTCTGAAATGTTTCTGAAATAAAACCTGGCGAGCGTAACCTACTATATATAATTTCAATATATCAAATTGCTCCCCAGTTTACACAGTCCAGTGGTTCAGGGATTAAACAACTCTGATCCTCATTTTAAGCATTTTTCCCCCCAATTAACTTCTCTTTCAAAATCATGCTGCTATACAGTTTTATAACACTGACCAACTTGGTCAAATGCAGATTCTGTAATTGGCATCAGACCATCCAATCTGACACATCACCTCCAAGCGTCAACCTCACTTATGCACTTGCCAGCTTTGTGATTAGTAGTGGGAACCCGAGTTGTGTTTTTCTTTCGCTAGCCAATGTTGTTGAAAACAATTCTATGATCCTTGTGATCTGAATTAAGGTTAACTGATGACAAGAGTGGGAATTGAATGGTGACTCCGTTCCATTTTATGTAGCTCATTTAGCAACACAGTAGTCAACAATTTTGTCCAGGTCATTTTAATTGCTTAAATGCATTGAATAGCAACAACTGGGCACACAGTGGAACTGCATAAACAAAGTACTTCAGGGTCAGTTCAACAGCAATAATTGCTTGCATTGAATTATGCATTTAACATAGTGGGGAAAAAATAGGTCTTCACAGGAGTGTTACAAAGCAAAACATGGCACTGAGCCATCTAAGGAGATATCGGGACAGGCCACCAAAAGTTTGGTTAAAAAGGTAAGTTTAAGCAGCATCTTAAAGGAGGAAGGACCAATTTATTTTTTGCGAGAGAAGTCCAAGTTTAGGGCCTAAATTACCTTCAGGTGAATAGAAGCTGATTATCAAATTCCTACCACTGTTTTGATTTATGACATTCCTTATCTTTAGTTTGGTTGGGTTTTAAATCGGCCAGGCCACTGGAGTGCTCCAAACTTGTGCGGTTTTAAATAATTAACAGATTGAGTGGGAAATAACTATAATGGATGCGGTAGCTGAATAAGGTATAAAAGAATTGAATGCTGTCCAGAGGTTCATGGTGTTTGCTAGCCTCCTATTAATGAGTGAATGTTGGGTATATCGATTTTCAAAAGTTTTGTTAAGGTGCTATATGGGAAACTTGTTGATAAATGTAAGGCACAAGATAATGAGCCACTATAAATGGGAAGCCTATGGTTTTATTACCTCCCTGGCTCAATTGCTCCAATGCTTCCATGGCTGACCTTCCATCTGCCATTTTCAATAGCATTCTGGATGTAGAAAATAAAATAATTTTGCTAAGGTAAATGGACACACTTTCCAGTAGTCAATTCATAGGGCATCAATTGAAGATCATCACTGAAAGGATTCGCAGAAAAAAATACTCAACTTGTTTTCAGGGTATGGAATGCCCTGCCAGAAACTATTAACATTTGTTGCAGAATTCATAATAGCTTTTATGTAAAAAGAGGATAAATATTTCAAAAAGTAAATTAAGAGATATGGACGAAGATTTAAGTGTTCAAACTTTAATGAGCTAGTGGTTATGGAGGTTCAATGTCTTTCTCTTGTTTTGTAAAGTCCAATTCATTAAGAAAAATCTGGCCACTTGCCTCAACTGTGGGGAGTGAGTTGGTTACGTGGAGTATTAGAGTTCCTATTTGGTTTTTTTTTTTACTCTGTCACACATTAATGTTTTGTATTTTTGTTTTGCATTTCTCAAACACTTATTTTCTATCATAAGTATTCCTTTCCTGAAGGCTTTGGTTTCTCCTTTTGTATAGAAGTATGAACCCAGACAGTGAGTGGCAGGTGTGTTTCTGATATAGTTTCCAGCAAATATGATGAAATAGCAGTCTTGAACTTTTTGCTGATTTCTCCCCTCTCCCTCATCCTTATTTTTGTACCCCTGGACAGCTTTTGTCTCTTTTATACCTTATTCAGCTGCCACGCCTATTATAGTTATTTCCCAGACTGATTAATTTAGCACAGAATAGGAATTGTACCTGGGACTTACAAGCTTGTTTGGTTTATTTCTGTATCCCACGAGGCATCAGGCTATCAAGGGAGCGCATTGCGGCAGCCTTCTTTGAAATATCATCTGCTTACCAAAAC